>NC_069502.1:210417669-210718714 GCF_027579735.1 Bombina bombina
ACCAGCGGTATTTAAAAGGTGCAGCCAGAAAAAAGCCAGCGTAGCTAACGCACCCCTTTGGCCGCAGAACTCTAAATCTAGGCGTAAAATTGCGGGATTAGAAATCCAGCATAAACATCACCCTTCAGACAGGCAATTAAACCGGTTCTCTCCTATGTAAGGGTAGCACTACAACAATACTTACAAACTGACCAACAATGCAAAGCCTTTATTCTGAAGCAGCAATTTTATGTTTCCATAAATTAAGCTGGCTGATTATTAAGTAAAGTCTCATGTTCACTCCTTGGGGGATATTTATCAAAGGTCTGTCGGACCTGATCCGACAGTGCGGATCAGGTCCGACAGACCTCGCTGAATGCAGAGAGCAATACGCTCTCCGTATTCAGCATTGCACCAGCAGCTCACAATCGGCCGCCAGCAGGGGGTGTCAATCAACTCGATCGTATTCGATCGGGTTGAATTCCAGTGATCTCTGTCCGCCTGCTCAGAGCAGACAGACAGCGTTATGGAGCAGCGGTCCTTAGACTGCTGCTTCATAACTGCTATTTCTGGTGAGTCTGAAGACTCACCAGAAACACGGGCCCTCAAGCTCCATCCTTAGCTTGATAAATGGGCCTCCGTGATTTAAAAGGGAAGACTAAAGAAGATAGTGAGGATATTGCCAAAATATTACGAAAATATTACTCCTCTTATATGACCTGAAAAATACCTTGGTTAGAGGGACAGTCTACACTAAAATTGTTATTGTTTAAAAAGATATATAATGCCTTTACTACCCATTCCCCAGCTTTGCACAACTAACATTGACATATTAATATATTTATAGAAAAAAAATGAAAGAGATGAAGGGGCTCCAATGGTGCAGAATGTTAAAACACAGCTGGATCTTCCCCAGAAATGATCCCCTTACAAATAAATGGGTACTCACAAACGGAGCGCACTACAGGGAGTGCAGAATTATTAGGCAAATGAGTATTTTGACCACATCATCCTCTTTATGCATGTTGTCTTACTCCAAGCTGTATAGGCTTGAAAGCCTACTACCAATTAAGCATATTAGGTGATGTGCATCTCTGTAATGAGAAGGGGTGTGGTCTAATGACATCAACACCCTATATCAGGTGTGCATAATTATTAGGCAACTTCCTTTCCTTTGGCAAAATGGGTCAAAAGAAGGACTTGACAGGCTCAGAAAAGTCAAAAATAGTGAGATATCTTGCAGAGGGATGCAGCACTCTTAAAATTGCAAAGCTTCTGAAGCGTGATCATCGAACAATCAAGCGTTTCATTCAAAATAGTCAACAGGGTCGCAAGAAGCGTGTGGAAAAACCAAGGCGCAAAATAACTGCCCATGAACTGAGAAAAGTCAAGCGTGCAGCTGCCAAGATGCCACTTGCCACCAGTTTGGCCATATTTCAGAGCTGCAACATCACTGGAGTGCCCAAAAGCACAAGGTGTGCAATACTCAGAGACATGGCCAAGGTAAGAAAGGCTGAAAAACGACCACCACTGAACAAGACACACAAGCTGAAACGTCAAGACTGGGCCAAGAAATATCTCAAGACTGATTTTTCTAAGGTTTTATGGACTGATGAAATGAGAGTGAGTCTTGATGGGCCAGATGGATGGGCCCGTGGCTGGATTGGTAAAGGGCAGAGAGCTCCAGTCCGACTCAGACGCCAGCAAGGTGGAGGTGGAGTACTGGTTTGGGCTGGTATCATCAAAGATGAGCTTGTGGGGCCTTTTTGGGTTGAGGATGGAGTCAAGCTCAACTCCCAGTCCTACTGCCAGTTTCTGGAAGACACGTTCTTCAAGCAGTGGTACAGGAAGAAGTCTGCATCCTTCAAGAAAAACATGATTTTCATGCAGGACAATGCTCCATCACACGCGTCCAAGTACTCCACAGCGTGGCTGGCAAGAAAGGGTATAAAAGAAGAAAATCTAATGACATGGCCTCCTTGTTCACCTGATCTGAACCCCATTGAGAACCTGTGGTCCATCATCAAATGTGAGATTTACAAGGAGGGAAACAGTACACCTCTCTGAACAGTGTCTGGGAGGCTGTGGTTGCTGCTGCACACAATGTTGATGGTGAACAGATCAAAACACTGACAGAATCCATGGATGGCAGGCTTTTGAGTGTCCTTGCAAAGAAAGGTGGCTATATTGGTCACTGATTTGTTTTTGTTTTGTTTTTGAATGTCAGAAATGTATATTTGTGAATGTTGAGATGTTATATTGGTTTCACTGGTAAAAATAAATAATTGAAATGGGTATATATTTGTTTTTTGTTAAGTTGCCTAATAATTATGCACAGTAATAGTCACCTGCACACACAGATATCCCCCTAAAATAGCTATAACTAAAAACAAACTAAAAACTACTTCCAAAACTATTCAGCTTTGATATTAATGAGTTTTTTGGGTTCATTGAGAACATGGTTGTTGTTCAATAATAAAATTAATCCTCAAAAATACAACTTGCCTAATAATTCTGCACTCCCTGTATAATGCAGTGCTATTCTTGCAGGCTGGAGTATTCAGAGCCCACCAGCTAGCTCCCACCAGATTCAATGTGATCTTAAGTCTGGGATGAAAGAACAAAAAGGGGGAGGGAAACAGGGAGACTCCAATGGTGCAGATGGTTACTAATACTTTCAAAGCCCACAATATGTGCCCCCTTCTTACCCTAGGGATAATTATAATTTTTTAGAACAACGACAGGAAAAATTCTTGTCCCCAACACCAGTATGGAAAAGGGATCTGGAAATGAGATCTCAAGGTCAAGGAACCCCACGAAAAAGACCTTTCGTAAACGAGGTAACAGAGGAAGGGGTAAGACCCGCAAAAAGACCAAACTGGAGAGATTGAAGAAGGGAATCTTCAATCTTTCCAGTTGTCAGTTTAATAATACAGAGATAGGGGTTTTAGGAAGGGGTCTTAATTTCAGTCCATCTAATTCCAACAATATCTTTGATCTGTTTGTTGATATAACCAAATTTGTAAGAAAGTTGAATATTCAAAGATATTTTGCAGTAAAGAAACTCAAAGGGTCCAACTGCAAGGCGATTCTAACTAATGATATGGCCGAGAGAGAGGCCACAAATGATATCTATTTTGAGCCAGACGAATTGTGGGAGCATATGTGTAATGATGTAATACATACTGAGGTGAGACCTATATCTAGTTTTAACCCTAGTGTGCCATCTAATTTTTATTTGGAGGTATTTAGAAATTTAGTGTTAAGTGACTTGGAAGGTATCAAGAATTATAATCTTGATGAAGTTAATCTTACTATATTTGAAAGGAAAGCTAACTCTAACTTGATGTCAGATAGCAATATTATCATTAGACAGGCGGACAAGGGTGGGGGGTAGTTATTCAAAATAGGACTAACTACTTGAAAGAAGCAGATCGTTTGCTCAAAGATGAGTTTTACTATAGAATTCTAGCTTTTGATCCCACTCTAGTTAATTTAAAGGAATTGATAAAATTAATTGATGATAGGTACTCCCAGGGGGTATTGAATAAAAAGGAAAAACTATTTTTAGTACCAGGCGTGGCATAATATTACCATCTACCGAAAATCCATAAGGGTCTTATTGATCCCCCTGGGAGACCCATCATCTCAGGAATTGGCTGTTTAACGTATAATCTTTCTTGTTATATTGACATTTTCCTGAAAAGGATCATGGTAAATTTGGATTCTTATATTAGGGATACCACTGACCTACTTAGGCCTAGATTTAGAGTTCGGCGGTAGCCGTGAAAACCAGCGTTAGAGGCTCCTAACGCTGGTTTTGGCCGCCCGCTGGTATTTGGAGTCAGTGATTAAAGGGTCTAACGCTCACTTTTCAGCCGCGACTTTTCCATACCGCAGATCCCCTTACGTCAATTGCGTATCCTATCTTTTCAATGGGATCTTTCTAACGCCGGTATTTAGAGTCGTTTCTGAAGTGAGCGTTAGACATCTAACGACAAAACTCCAGCCGCCGGAAAATAGCAGGAGTTAAGAGCTTTCTGGGCTAACGCCGGTTTATAAAGCTCTTAACTACTGTGCTCTAAAGTACACTAACACCCATAAACTACCTATGTACCCCTAAACCGAGCTCCCCCCACATCGCCGCCACTCGATTAAAATTTTTTAACCCCTAATCTTCCGACCGCCACCTACGTTATACTTATGTACCCCTAATCTGCTGCCCCTAACCCCGCCGACCCCTGTATTACATTTATTAACCCCTAACCTGCCCCCCACAACGTCGCCGCCAGCTACTTACAATAATTAACCCCTAATCTTCCGACCGCAAAGCGCCGCCACCTACGTTATCCTTATGTACCCCTAATCTGCTGCCCCTAACACCGCCAACCCCTATATTATATTTATTAACCCCTAATCTGCCCCCCTCAACGTCGCCAACACCTGCCTACACTTATTAACCCCTAATCTGCCGAGCGGACCTGAGCGCTACTATAATAAATGTATTAACCCCTAATCCGCCTCACTAACTCTATAATAAATAGTATTAACCCCTAATCTGCCCTCCCTAACATCGTCGACACCTAACTTCAATTATTAACCCCTAATCTGACGACCGGAGCTCACCGCTACTATAATAAATGGATTAACCCCTAAAGCTAAGTCTAACCCTAACTCTAACACCCCCCTAAGTTAAATATAATTTAAATCTAACAAAATAAATTAACTCTTATTAAATAAATTATTCCTATTTAAAGCTAAATACTTACCTGTAAAATACATCCTAATATAGCTACAATATAAATTATAATTATATTATAGCTATTTTAGGATTTATATTTATTTTACAGGCAACTTGGTAATTATTTTAACCAGGTACAATAGCTATTTAATAGTTACCTAGTTAAAATAATAACAAATTTACCTGTAAAATAAATCCTAACCTAAGATATAATTAAACCTAACACTACCCTATCAATAAATTAATTAAATAAACTACCTACAATTACCTACAATTAACCTAACACTACACTATCAATAAATTAATTAAACACAATTCCTACAAATAAATACAATTAAATAAACTAGCTAAAGTACAAAAAATAAAAAGGAACTAAGTTACAAAAAATAAAAAAATATTTACAAACATAAGAAAAATATTACAACAATTTTAAACTAATTACACCTACTCTAAGCCCTCTAATAAAATAACAAAGCCCCCCAAAATAAAAAATTCCCTACCCTATTCTAAATTAAAAAAGGTAAAAGCTCTTTTACCTTACCAGCCCTGAACAGGGCCCTTTGCGGGGCATGCCCCAAGAATTTCAGCTCTTTTGCCTGTAAAAAAAAACATACAATACCCCCCCCAACATTACAACCCACCACCCACATACCCCTAATCTAACCCAAACCCCCCTTAAATAAACCTAACACTAAGCCCCTGAAGATCTTCCTACCTTGTCTTCACCATCCAGGTTCACCGATCCGTCCTGAAGAGCTCCTCCGATGTCCTGATCCAAGCCCAAGCGGGGGGCTGAAGAGGTCCATGATCCGGTCAAAGTCTTCATCCAAGCGGGGCAGAAGAGGATCTTCCATCCGATTGAAGTCTTCATCCAGGCGGCATCTTCTATGGTCTTCCATCCGGAGCGAAGCGGCAGGATCCTGAAGACCTCCAGCGCGGAACATCCATCCGGCCCGACGACTGAACGACGAATGACTGTTCCTTTAAGGGACGTCATCCAAGATGGCGTCCCTCGAATTCCGATTGGCTGATCTCACAGGGCATGAGTAAGGCCTCTCTAAAAAATAGGGATGAATTGCTCAAAGCTAAATCATCTAGAGTAAATAAATATGAGGATGTACCAAATTTTATAACTCAATTCAATAGCAATTATAGAGATATTGCCCTGGTTATTGAAAAACACTGGCCCATTTTAAAGAATGATCCAATACTTAAAGAAATTGTAGGGAATAAACCATTAGGAGGGCCCTTGCTTTGAAAAGTTGTTTAGCCCCCAGTAAGGTTGTGGCATCAAAAGGAAGGCCTTTAGATCCAATTTGACTGGAGAAATATTTCAGATTAAGACCCGGATGACATGTGAAAGCATATATGTTGTTTTTTTAATAACATGCATTTGTGGAATGCAGTATTGTGGACGCACCAGTAGGTGTTTGAGAACACAATGGGGAGAACACCATAGAAACCTTAAACATAACTTTAATAAACAAAGTGTGTCACAACATATTACACTCATGCATGGGGTAAAGATAATACATATCATATTGTCCCTATAGAATTCATCCCAAAATCTGTGCGTTATAATAGATTTACTAGGTTGCGACAAAGGGAGACCTATTGGATCTGGAAGCTCAAGACACTATTTCCTGAGGGATTAAATGAGAATTTAAATCTGGCAGCTTTCCAATAGTTTCTCCTTTTTTGTAATGATTTGGGAAACATGCCAATAGAGGAGGTTTTTGTCCTTTCCAACATTGTTATTTGTATAGTATTAGACTGAATTTAGTATTCAGTCTAATATTCACCTTTCCTTTATAGATTGATGATTAATCTTTTGAGAATACATATGCTGCATTTAAGATTATTTTACCATTGTTGTATGTTCTGTATGATATGATTTGAATTAATTTGTTTACATACAGCGCTGACAATGTGGCTATATGCATAGGGATATCTAGAGAGTGTGTATATTGTTTCTTTTCCCCATATCTATGTATCTTTTTAAGCAACGTTATTTTTGAGTAGCCATAGATACGCTCTTATGCATTACGTTGCTATGACAACGGACACATTTTTCTGTAACCAAGAGTGCCAGCTTAGGTCTCCCTTTTTGTTTACTGGACATATTTGCCATTAGTTTACACGCAGGGGCCCAATATTTTGTGCTTTAAATATGAGCGCATTGGGTGTGTGTGATGGCTATTAGTGTCAATTTTGGTCCCATAGTGTTGTGTGTGACTCCACCTTGCAATAACTGATTGGTTTAGGTGAAGTGACATCATGATTTGAGGGGTGTGTTGCTATGACACCGTTACACTTACAGGATTGAGCGTGCGTCTGTTTACCTATTAGGGTGGACATAAAAGAGGAATATGAATTGTCATCTTCTATCTGTATACAATTACTGCTATACGGTGGTGTTCGCCTTATAGGGGGCGCTTTAAGGGCTGATCTTATACTGATGATGCATGTATGCATATACAGTATATGCTTGTATACTGCATCCTGGCAACAGGGAATCTTTGTTTCTGATTGTGGAAAATGTTTTTTATGTCTAGAATGTATTGTTTGATATATGTATTTATAGATGGACTATTTATATTGCTCACTATGTATTCAGGTCTGCAAACTAAAATGGGTTTTCTTTGCTTAAGTCATCATATTATAAGCAGCTGTAGCCTGTCTGTGATCAGATCATGTGACTCAAATTCAACATGTGCGCACACAATCGCCTAGATTACGAGTCTTGCGTTAGCCTTAAAAAGCAGCGTTGAGAGGTCCCAACGATGCTTTTTAATGCCCGCTGGTATTACGAGTCTAGCAGGTACAGGTGCACTGCTCACTTTTCCCCCGCGACTCGAGCATACCGCAAATCCCCTTACGTCAATTGCGTATCGTATCTTTTTAATGGGATTTGCCTAATGCCGGTATTAAGAGTCTTGGAGAAAGTGAGCGGTAGACCTTCTCCTGTCAAGACTCCTACCACATTTAAAGTCAGTAGTTAAGAGTTTTATTGGCTAACGCCGTAACATAAAACTCTTAACTAAAGTGCTAAAAAGTACACTAACACCCATAAACTACCTATTAACCCCTAAACCGAGCCCCCCCCCCCACATCGCAAACACTTAAATAAAGTTTTTAGCCCCTAATCTCCCGACCGGACATCTCCGCCACTTAAATAAATATATTAACCCCTAAACAGCCGCACTCCCACCTCGCAAACACTAGTTTAATTTTATTAACCCCTAATCTGCTGTCCCTAACATTGCCGACACCTACCTACATTTATTAACCCTTAATCTGCCACCCCCTATGTCGCCGCAACTATATTAAATGTATTAACCCCTAAACCTAAGTCTAACCCTAACCCTAACACCTCCCTAACTTAAATATAATTTAAATAAATCTAAATAAAATTACTACAATTAATTAAATTATTCCTATTTAAAATTAAATACTTACCTATAAAATAAACCCTAAGATAGCTACAATATAACTAATAGTTACATTGTAGCTATCTCAGGGTTTATTTTTATTTTACAGGCAACTTTGTATTTATTTTAACTAGGTACAATAGTTATTAAATAGTTATTAACTATTTAATAACTACCTAGCTAAAATAAATACAAATTTACCTGTAAAATAAACCCTAACATAAGTTACAATTACACCTAACACAAGAGGACATCCAGACGGCCAGAAGTCTTCATCCAGACGTCATCTTCTATCTTCATCCATCCGGAGCGGAGCGGGTCCATCTTGAAGCCAGCCGACGCGGAGCATCCTCTTCAAACGAAGTCCAACTGAAGAATGAAGGTTCCTTTAAATGATGTCATCCAAGATAGCGTCCCTTCAATTCCGATTGGCTGATAGAATTATATCAGCTAATCGGAATTAAGGTAGAAAAAAACAGCCAATAGAATGCGAGCTCAATCCTATTGGCTGATTGGATCAGCCAATAGGATTGAACTTCAATTCTATTGGCTGATTGCATCAGTCAATAGGATTTTTCATACCTTAATTCTGATTGGCTGATAGACTCCAATCAGCCAATCGGAATTGAAGGGACGCTATCTTGGATGACGTCATTTAAAGGAACCTTCATTCTTCAGTTGGACTTCGTTTGAAGAGGATGCTCAGCGTCGGCTGGATTAAAGATGGACCCGCTCCGCTCCAGATGGATGAAGATAGAAGATGTCGTCTGGATGAAGACTTCTGGTCGCCTGGATGTCCTCTTCTGCCCGGATCGGATGAAGACTTTGGCCCCTCTGGAGGACCACTTGTGCCCTGCTGGGTGAAGACGTCTCAAGGTAGGGTGATCTTCAAGGGGTTAGTGTTAGGTTTTATTAAGGGGGGATTGGGTGGATTTTAGAGTAGGGTTGGGTGTGTGGGTGGTGGGTTGTAAATGTTGGGGGGGGTATTGTATTTTTTTTTTACAGGTAAAAGAGCTGATTACTTTGGGGCAATGCCTTGCAAAAGGCCCTTTTAAGGGCTATTTGTAATTTAGTATAGGGTAGGGATTTTTATTATTTTGGGGGGCTTTTTTATTTTATTAGGGGGATTAGAGTAGGTGTAATTAGTTTAAAAAAATGTAGTTATTTTTTTATTTTCTGTAATTTAGTGGGGGGGGGGGTTTCTTCGTACATTAGTTTATTTAATTTAATTGTAATTAATTGTAGTTAGTTTAGGGAATTAATTTAATTATAGTGTTGTAGTATTAGGTGTAATTGTAACTTAGGTTAGGGTTTATTTTACAGGTAAATGTGTATTTATTTTAGCTAGGTAGTTATTAAAAAGTTAATAACTATTTAATAACTATTCTACCTTGTTAAAATAAATATAAACTTGCCTGTAAAATAAAAATAAATCCTGAGATAGCTACAATGTAAACATTAGTTATATTATAGCTAGCTTAGGGTTTATTTTATAGGTAAGTATTTAGTTTTAAATAGGAATAATTTATTTAATTGTAGTAATTTTATTAAGATTATTTTAAATTATATTTAAGTTAGGAGGTGTTAGGGTTGGGATTAGACTTAGGTTTAGTGGTTAATATATTTATTATAGTGGCAGCGACGTTGGTGGCGGCAGATTAGGGGTTAATAAATTTAATATAGTTGCAGCGACATTGGGGGCGGCAGATTAGGGGTTAATAACTATAATGTAGGTGTCGGTGATGTTGGGGGCAGCAGATTAGGGGTTCATAAGTATAATGTAGGTTGTGGCGGTGTCCGGAGCGGCAGATTAGGGGTTAATAATATAATGCAGGTGGCAACGATGTCGGGGGCGGCAGATTAGGGGTTAATAAGTGTAAGATTAGTGGTGTTTAGACTAGGGGTTCATGTTAGGGTGTTAGGTGCAGACATAAAATGTATTTTCCCATAGGAAACAATGGGGCTGCGTTAGGAGCTGAACGCTGATTTTTTGCAGGTGTTAGTTTTTTTTCAGCCGGCTCTCCCCCATTGATTCATATGGGGAAATCGTGCATGAGCATGTTTAGCCAGCTTACCGCTACCGTAAGCAGCAGTGGTATTACAATGAGATCTGGAGCTAAATTTTGCTCTCCGCTCACTTTTTAGAGGCTAACGCTGGGTTAAAAAAAAAACTGTAATACCAGCACTGTCTTAAGTGAGCGGTGAGAAAAAAAGGCTCGTTAGCACCGTACAGCTTACCGACAAAAACTCATAATCTAGCCGAATGTGTTTTTAATCAATGTAATGTTTGTGCTGTATATATAGTGTGTGTTTTGTATAGCTCACTTACCACTGCCTGATGAAAAGGTGACAGCAGCATCTTGAAACGCGTAGCAGAAATTCTTGTATTGTTTTTATACTACTTTTTAATAAATTATATCCCTTGCCTTAGGATATTTTAATTTATTTTATTGGTTTGTGAGCTTTATTTTGGGGTCTCATATCCTTTGCTGAACTGTGGATCCTGTTCTTTTGGAATGAGTCAGCTGGTATATTCTGATATACCAGCTTGCACTACTTGCACTGCATTATAGTGTGCAGCATATGTGAGTATTCCATCACAGAAGGGGCACATATTGGGGGCTTTGAAAGCATTAGTGACCATCTGCACCATTTGAATCTCCCTGTTTCCCTCCCCATTTTTGTTCTTTCATCCCAGACTCAAGATCACATTGAATCTGGTGGGAGCTAGCTAGTGGGCTCTAAATACTCCAGCCTGCAAGAATAGCACTGCATTATAGTGCGCTCCGTTTGTGAGTACCCATTTCTTTGTAAGGGGATCATTTCTGGGGAAGATCCAGCTGTGTTTTAACATTCTGCACCATTGGAGCGCCTTCTTCTCTTTCATTTTTTTCTCAGATTTTCCATCCATTCTTAAGAAGAGCTGACCCTGATCTATCCTCTACGACAGCCTGTGGAGGGCGCCTTTGTTTTTTGTTACTATCTTTCTGATGGTTACAGTTTGGTGACTTTTTAATATATTTATGAGATTTAAACTTATAAATTTCTGCCTGTTTCTAAGCCACTATAGACATCCTCTTATCACATGCTTTTTTATTTGCTTTTCATAACAGGAGACTGCTAGTTCATGTGGGCCTTATAGATAAAACTGTGTTTACGCCCGAGGAGTTAAGATTTACCACAACACAGTACAAAATGCAAGTAAATTTATAATAAATAAAAAGCCATGTAATCAGGGGGCTGTCAGAAGAGGCTTAGATACAAGTTAATCACAGTGGTAAAAAGTATATTAATATAACTGTGATGGTTATGCAAAACTGGGGAATGGGTAATAAAGGGTTTATCTATCTTTTAAAACAATAACAATTATATTGTAGACTGTCTATTTAACCTCGACAATACTAGCAAGCAAGTTGTTAATTCTAGAGTGCTTACTATATGGATGACCTACATAACCCCAATTTAAGCCCTGAAGACTCAGCAAACCTTGCTATACAGGTATAGGTACAAACAGATATAAATAGATGTAGGTATTTACAGTAAATGGCACATTATCTTGTAGTGGAAAAAAACAGAATGTAAAATATGTACAGTACATATACAGGAAAACACATAAATATTTAAATACATATGTACACTCATATACAGTATATGTATAAAGTATATCAATAAAATTTGTTGCACAGCAAATTAGCATATCTCAGCATGTATCCCAGGCTTGCTTTTATTTTATTGATTTGCTTTTGAGAAATGGAGGATTTTAATCTCTCCCTATTTTTATTCTCCCCAGTGGTTAAAGATGTTGCTTTAATTAGATTTGTGCAGCTTTGAAAAATTCGGTTCGGTTCTGATCGATTTGGATCGATTCAAATTTCGGTTCGGATCTAATCGAATGTGGAAAAATACGAATTAATTTGTTTCGGATTCATTCGGATTCTTTCGGATTCGGAAAAAATTTGGTTCGGTTCGATTCGATTCGAATCGATTTGGAAATTCGGAATTTCGGTAAGTGTTAGGTGGGATGTGCTGTGTATTACACTAGTATTATGTACTGTATATTAGGATTAACCCATAGCAGAGTGATAAAACCTAATATATTGTACAATACTAGTGTAATACACGGCCATCCGAATCTACCGAATACATCCAAATCGATTCGAATGTATTCAAATCGATTTGAATGTATTCGATTCGGATTTATTCGGTAGATTCGGCAGTATTTTAATTCTGAAATTTGAGTCGATCCGAATCTCCGAATTTTCTGAATTTCCGAATCGATCCAAAACGAATCGCACATGTCTAGCTTTAATAAGAAGCAAACTTATCTAACTTATAGCAAAGAAACAGTTAACTCAGAGAGCATATTATAATTCTTTGTTTTCTAAAATTGCGGGATTAGAAATCCAGCATAAACAGCACCTTTCAGACAGGTAATTAAACCGATTCCCTGCTATGTAAGGGTAGCGCTACAACAATACTTACAAACTGACCAAAGCCTTTATTCTGAAGCAGCAATTTTATGTTGCCGGAAATAAAGCAATCCGTTTATTAAGTAAAGTCTCATGTTCACTCCTTTCTTGACTCAAAAAGGAAGACGAAAGCAGATAGTGCGGACATTGCCGAAATTTTCCGATAATATTACTCCCTTTATATGACCTGAAAAAATCCTCGGTTAACCTCAACAATGCTAGCAAGCAAGTTGTTAATTCTGTGCTTACTATATGGATTACTTACACATTCCCAGTTTAAGCCCTGAAGACTCAGCAATCCATGACTTTTCAATCTCAGCAGAAGAAATTGCTGAAGCCCTGGCCCCAGATGGGTTTGGCACAAAATAGTATAAAGTATTTTCCAGTATCCTCACTCCCCACCTTGAGTCTTTAATTACTTGCACAATTTGAGAGGATGCCCTGCTTCTATGTTTGAAGTGCACATCACAGTACTGCCCAAACCTGTCAAACTCCCCAGTAAGCATTAAATGTTAGTGCCATATCACTCCTCAATACTGACATTAAGATCTACAGTAAAATCCTGGTAGACCGAATAAACAGACAGTCCCCACTAGATCTCCCCAGATCAGGTGAGCTATATACCAGGCAGGGAAGCGAGAGATAACAGCTTGCGTATGGTTCTATACCCAATCTCACAAGGATCCCCTTGTTTAAGTCTCAACAGACTTTTGATAGAGTCAATTGGGACATTATCAGGGCCACTTTACAAAAAATGAATTTTGGACAGAGCTGCCCCCTGCTGCACAAAGTTCATTCTAATGCTCAAGTTGAAGTAATACAAATCAAGGACACTGAACACAAGATAGCAACATATGCCAATGACATTATGCTATCTCTCACTGATATTCTGACTGGCCCTACTATCAGAAATCACTAAATATGGGACACAATCTTACGTCCATCTCAATTTGACCAAGACACAGATTCTAAATTTTTTGACAGCAGCTGATGCTTTCAAAAGTTTAAAAAACAACTGTCCTTTTACAGTCCAACAGTGTACATTTAAATATATAGGATTATACCTTGCCAGCGATCCGAAAAAATGGTACAAATGCAATTACAAACCATTATTAGCAGAGATAACAAGAGACCTAACAAAATGGGCAAATCCAAAAATGATGTATAAAAGCAATGCTCTTTATTCCAAGATATAAAACAGGTGAGAACACGTTTCGTCATTGACAGCGTAACTTCACTGCACAATGGTTTGCATGAGAAGTGCAAATTAGATCACGAGATTGCAGTATTTTTTGTGCTCTACTTCATATTACAAGGGGCAAAATTACAATGAATTCATTTGCGCAAACTCGTGGTAATTTACATTCCCCATATTTTCTATGGGCGGCGTTGAACCTCAATGTGGGCTCGTATAACAAGGTACGATCGGTCGAACAAATCACATTTTACGCTCAAACGTTTTACATGAATGCAAAGCTCACATAAAGAGTTTTGTCTTAAAAAAAATTAAAGTAAAAACCCCTAAACCACCACATAGCCCACCACAAAATACCCTGCTACATTAATAACCCCTAAACTGCCACAAAGGACAGGTTTTTTTTTATGGAAATATAGCTAAATTGCTAATGCCCTTTTAAGGACATCTTTTTTTAGGATAGATTTTTAAAGAAAGTTTTTTTTTTGGGGGGGTTACTTTAGTTTTAGCATAAGTAATTTTGTTCTGCAAAAGAGCTAAGTAATCGGTTCAACTAGGGCACTGCCTGAGAAATGCCCTTTTCAGGGCAATGTTTTGAGAAGGATTTAGTGTTAGTTTAGGGTTTTTGTAGGGGTTGGCTTTTTTAAGAGGACCTTAGTTTTAGGATAGGTCTTACTGGTTGGGGTTTTTATTTTTGGTAATGTTTTTTTATTTTCTTTAATGGTAGTTTTTTTTTGGAATGGTAGTTTTTTTTCCATTTTTTTTTTTAACTTAGTGGGTGTTAGGTTAGGGGTGTTGGGTGGGGTTAGTTGTTAAGAGCTTTGAGGGTATTTGACAATGGGAGGTTGTGGTGGTTAGGGGGTTAATAGGTTAGAGTATATTGCAATGGGGTATTGGCGGTGAGGGGGTTAATAGTGTAGCGGGGTAGTTTACAATAGGGGTATTGGCTGTTTAGAGATTAATACTGTAGGGTGATTTGCAGTAGACTATGCAGTGGTTTAGGGTTTAATAGTGTAGCAGGAGGACTTGCGGTGGGGGATGTGGTGGTGTATGGGTTATTAGAGTAGGCGGCTTATTGCTATGTTGTTTAGCACGAGTATGGGTGTTAAGTTGTTTCTTCAGTTTGTGCTCTCCCTAAAGAACTGAGGGTCCTGGGACTTTAACTACCTCAATGCACTTTTTTACATCATTTACTTTAGAAAAATGGAAGCCCTTTAAATATTTTTTAAGTTTAGGAAAAAAAAAGAAGTCAGAAGGAGCCAAATAAGGACTCTAAGGTGGATGATTAATGATTTCCTATCAAAACTCGCATAAAACTGCAGCATTATTTCCATTTTGGGTCCAAACTAGAAAAAATATAGAAATGTTTTTTGAGAAAAAACTTTTTCTTATTTTATTTAATTGTATTATTATTTCAAAATTCAAGTTATGAAATAAACAAAAATAATAAAAAATAATAACAAATATGTCTGCTTATTATTGTATCACAATACAAACAAATAATTGTGATTATTTATGTTTGGAAAATAAACAATTGAATGTCTGGATTTTGTTATATATGTGTTGCTATAATGATTTCAGCAAAATCTATTGGTATAGTTGTGTTTGTCCTAAATATGAATGTGTATGTGCGTTCTTAGTAGATCCTAATATTTTTTTTTCTTTAAAGGGATAATAAACCCAATATTTTTCTTTAATGATTCAGATAGAGCATGCACTTTTAAGCAACTTTCTAATGTACTCCTACTATCATTTTTTCTTCATTCTCTTGCTATCTTTATTTAAAAAGTAGGAATTTAAAGCTTAGGAGCCAGCCCATTTTAGGCTCAGCACCCTGGATAGCGCTTGCTTATTGGTGGCTACAGGTTGCAAACCAATAACCCAGGTTCTCAAAAAAAATTGGACTGGCTTTTAAAGGGACACTGTACCCAAAAAAATTATTTTGTGATTCAGATTGAGCATGAAATTTTAAGCAACTTTCTAATGTACTCCTATTATCAAATGTTTTTCATTCTCTTGGTATCTTTATTTGAAATGCAAGAATGTAAGTTTAGATGCCGGCCCATTTTTGGTGAACAACCTGGGTTGTCCTTGCTGATTAGTGGATAAATTCATCCACCAATAAAAAAGTGCTGTCCAGAGTACTGAAACCAAAAAAAAGCTTAGATGCCTTCTTTTTCAAATAATGATAGCAAGAGAACGAAGAAAAATTGATAATAGGAGTAAAATAGAAAGTTGCTTAAAATTGCATGCTCTTTCTGAATTAAAAAAGAAAAAATTGGGTTCAGTGTCCCTTTAAGCTTTACATTCCAGCTTTTTAAATAAAGATAGCAAGAGAATAAAGTAAATTTGATAATAGGAGTAAATTAAAAAGTTACTTAAAATAGCATGCTCTATCTGAATCATGAAAGGGACACTGATCCTAATTTCTTTTTTTCGTGATTCAGATACAGCATGCAATTTTAAGCAACTTTCTAATTTGCTCCTATTATCAAATTTTCTTCGTTCTCTTGCTATCTTTATTTAAAAAAAGAAAACATCTAAGCTAAGGAGCCAGCCAATTTATGGTTTAACCCTGGGCAGCACTTTTTTTTTTTATTGGTGGGTGAATTTATCCACCAATAAGCAAGAACAACCCAGGTTTCTAAACTGGACCGGCTTCTAAACTTACATTCTTGCTTTCAAATAAAGATACCAAGAGAATGAAGGCAATTTGATAATAGGAGTAAATTAGAAAGTTGCCTCAAATTGCATGCTCTATCTGAATCACAAAAGAAAAAATTTGGGTTTAGTGTCCCTTTAAACTTTCACCTACTCTGCCACAAATTGTTGCAACTTTTTTGCAACTAATTGTTTCTATTAGTTTTGATACTCAAGCAAATGTGTAAGAGATATTCTCTTTATAAGAAGGCTGCTAGATCTATATCAGTATTAAGACCGTATGGTCTCAACTCAACTGATTTCCGAATCACTGCGTTTGCAGCCCGGCACACATGTTCATAGCATGTTACAGCACTGCGCATAATTTAATGGTGACTGGTCTAACAATAATTCACACTATTACTATTTTTATATAATTATTAATAGACAGAGATAGAGTCACCTTACAGACTGAGCAAATGACCATGGATTAACATTATCGTCCTAGGCCATTTAAAGTACCCTGTCTCATGCCTTATAAAAATCATTACATTTTATTGAGCACACATCTTCAATCTTGCTCATGTTGCTTGTGTTTTTAACGTATCACCATTTTTTTAAATTGCCTTAAAAAAAGTTATATTTTAATTCCTACTCTGCCAATTTAACTCCTGTTCTATGTCAAGCCATTAGGAAAATGAAGCTTAAAGTTGTACATTTATATCAGTATTGTACTGATTCAGTCCACATATTTTATGTGCTGTGGTGTTAATATGTTTAGTGTGTGTAAAATTAATATGCACTGTAACTTTTATTTTATCTCATGTGTTCAACATTATGCCATAGTTTTGAGGAAGTTAACAAATTTGTTATTGGTGTTTATACTGTTAATACGTTTTTTTTTTTACAAGTTCCCCCATCTAGGGCTAGATTGCAAGTGAAGCGCTAATTTAACGTGTGCCCGTAAACCAGCTATTACGAGTGCCTGGTTAATGCTACTGCTAGCTTTCTGTAGCACTTTGCTCTAGCATTCATTAACCAGAGATCAGATAATGATAATGTTCCAAAATTTGCCCCAAAATAAAGTGCAAAGTTATTTTATTAAAATAAAAAAATATAGTATCTTTATTTTTTAAAATAATAACTGCACAAAGCAGATTTAAAGGGTTAAAGTGTGTGGATTTAGGGTGTTAAAAATGCACTGAATAGTCTATGTTGACTTTGGTATTTAGCTAAATGTATATATGTATATGCTTTTATACATATATATTTATGTGTTAATTAGTGATGTCGCGAACATAAAAATTTGGGTTCGCGAATGGCGAATGCAAACTTCTGCAAATGTTTGCAAACTGGCGAACCGGGCGAACCGCCATAGACTTCAATAGCCAGGTGAATTTTAAAACCCACAGGGACTCTTTCTGGCCACAATAGTGATGGAAAAGTTGTTTCAAGGGGACTAACACCTGGACTGTGACATGCCGGAGGGAGATCCATGGCAAAACTCCCATGGAAAATTACATAGTTGATGCAGAGTCTCGTTTTAATCCATAAAGGGCATAAATCACCTAACATTCCTAAATTGTTTGGAATAACGCGCTTTAAAACATCAGGTATGATGTTGTATTGATCAGGTAGTGTAAGGGTTACGCCCGCTTCACAGTGACAGACCAAACTTACACAGCGGGTACAACATCATCATCACACCGTACGTCCATGTTTGTAATGCTGCCTGACTGAGACATATCCCTGTTATCTACATCCTCTGGCAATAATGGTTGCGCATCACTCATTTCTTCCAACTGATGTGTAAATAACTCCTCTGACAGATCAAGTGAAGAGGCTGTGGTGCTAGTGTTGGTGGTCGCGACAGGTGGGCGAGTGGTAACTTGAGAGGTGCCCGAAGCTAAGCTGGAGGAGGATGGTGCGTCAAGGTTCCGAGCGGAAGCTGTAGAAGATTGGGTGTCCTGTGTTAGCCAGTCAACTATGTCCTCAGAACCTTTCGAGTTCAGGGTACGCGGCCTCTGAACACTGGGCATTATTCTAGGGCCAAAGGGAATCACAGCACCACGACCACGACGACCCCTGCGGGGTGGTCTGCCTCTGCCTGTCATTTTTTTTTCGATAAGTGGTACTATGCCTGCAAGCTACTGTGACAACAGATATGAGTGGCACTGTGCACTGGCAGAAGTTGGCAGAGTAGACGCTGTAGGCCTGACACACACAGACAACTAACTGCTATTCAATCTATTACATTTTTTTTTTAATGTACACTACTGTTACACCAGATATGAGTTGCACTGGTGTGACACTGTGCCCTGGCAGGCCCTGAAATGCACACGCATGAAGGAAACTGACTGCTAGTATTTCACAGTCAAATTTCTAGTTTTTTATTTTTACATTTCAGCGGTGTTTGTGTTTAACTGTAATTTTCCGCTTACTCATTTACTGTACCCACACATATTATATACCGTTTTTATCGCCACTAAATGGACTTTCTAAAGATATCATTATTTTCATCATATCTTATAATTTATTATTAAAAATATTATAAAATATGAGGAAAAAAATGGAAAAAAACACACTTTTTCTAACTTTGACCCCCAAAATCTGTTACACATCTACAACCACCAAAAAACAACCATGCTAAATAGTTTCTAAATTTTCTCCTGAGTTTAGAAATACCCAATTTTAACATGTTCTTTGCTTTTTTTGCAAGTTATAGGGAAATAAATACAAGAAGCACTTTGCTATTTCAAAACCACTTTTTGAAAATGAGCGCTAGTTACATTGGAACCCTGATATCTGTCAGGAATACCTGAATATCCCTAGACATGTATATATATTTTTTTTATAAGACATCCCAAACTATTGATCTAGGCCCATTTTGGTATATTTCATGCAACCATTTCACCGCCAAATGCGATCAAATAAAACAAAATTGTTCACTTTTTCACAAACTTTAGGTTTCTCACCGAAATTATTTACAAACAATTTATGCAATTATGGCATACATGGTTGTAAATGCTTCTCTGGGATCCCCTTTGTTCAGAAATAGCAGACATATATGACTTTGGCGTTGCTTTCTGGTAATTAGAAGGCCGCTAAATGCTGCTGCGCATCACACGTGTATTATGGCTAGCATTGAAGGGGTTAATTAGGTAGTTTGTAGGGACCTTGCAGGGTTAATATATATATATATATATATATATACGATGTGAGCCTGACACACACTCTGGCAGGCAGGCAACTGCAATTAGATGGTTGTAAATGCTTCTCTGGGATCCCCTTTGTTCAGAAATAGCAGACTTATATGGCTTTGGCGTTGCTTTTTGGTAATTAGAAGGATGCTAAATGCCACTGCGCACCACACGTGTTTTATGCCCAGCAGTGAAGGGGTTAATTAGGGAGCATGTAAGGAGCTTGTAGAGTTAATTTTAGCTTAAGTGTAGTGTAGTAGACAACCCAAAGTATTGATCTAGGCCCATTTTGGTATATTTAATGCCACCATTTCACCGCCAAATGCGATCAAATTTAAAAAAAACTTAAATTTTTTCGAAATTTTAGGTTTCTCACTGAAATTATTTACAAACAGCTTGTGCAATTAAGGCACAAATGGTTGTAAATGCTTCTCTGGGATCCCCTTTGTTCAGAAATAGCAGACATATATGACTTTGGTGTTGCTTTCTGGTAATTAGAAGGCCGCTAAATGCTGCTGCGCATCACATGTGTATTATGGCTAGCATTGAAGGGGTTAATTAGGTAGTTTGTAGGGAGCTTGCAGGGTTAATATATATATATATATATATATATATATATATGCTGTAAGCCTGACACACACTCTGGCAGGCAGGCAACTGCAATTAGATTACACAGGAAAAAAATAAAAAAGCAGACTGATGTTCTAGCCCTAAAAAGGGCTTTTTGGGGTGCTGTCCTTACAGCAGAGATCAGATGAGTCCTTCAGGACTGTAGTGGACACTGAATACACTAGCCTAGCTATCGATTTCCCTATTAAATCAGCAGCAGCTACACTGTCCCTCCTCTCACTAAGAATGCAGCTTCCGAATGAATCTAAAATGGATGCTGTCCAAGAGGTGGGAGGGTCTGGGAGGGAGGGTCTGCTGCTGATTGGCTGTAATGTGTCTGCTGACTGTGAGGTACAGGGTCAAAGTTTACTCAATGATGACAAATAGGGGGCGGACCGAACATCGCATATGTTCGCCCGCCGCGGCGAATGTGAACAAGCTATGTTCGCCGGGAACTATTCGCCGGCGAACTATTTGCGACATCACTAGTGTTAATATGTATATATACACATACTGTATAAACGCATGAATACATACTGTATGTATATATTCATTTAAACTTTGCTGCCCATCGCTGTGCGACTTACCCCCTTTGCTGCACTAGGTTCTGTGCTGTGTCTATCGACATCAGAAAAATGCTCCCATTGGAGCCTATTTAAGCGCTCTCTCATGAGTGCAAAGCTTCCATGTAATGCGAACGAGATCTCATATTGTGCTCAAATTGTATTACCATTGCACATTTGCTTCCACAGGCATTAACGAGTGGAGCGCAAATATCGCACTTACAAAAGCGGAATTTTGCACTCCACTCGTAATCTGGCCCTTAATGAGAGGACTATAAATAACTACTTCTAGGCATGTTACATACTTTAAGGCATATGGGAGAGTAAAAATGACACAGAAGTTCTGAAAATCCAGTAGTCAGATTACTTGACTGTTATAAGATCAAAAGGTTTTTCTAGTTTATCTGCAGCAGCAAGGTATGACTTTTTTTTATTTATTTATTATTATTTTTTTTGCAATACCGATATATATTACTTATAAAGTACTAAATAATTACTTTCTTAATCTCCCTTTCACAAAGTAATTTTATTTTCAAATTTATTCTATCAGTAGTTATACTTTTATAATATTACGTTATTTTATTTTAGTGGTAGAATTATGGCATTAAGGGAAATTATGAAATTGAGGTTTATTCAGTGAGAAAAGTATAGTGCATAGGAATTTATCTCTTTAATTGATTAATCATTTTACACAGGGGTGGTAATTTTCGGTAGCATCATGGTATAAAATTATTTTCTTATTAATCTAATCATACTAAATTATCATCAAAATATTGTTTTATTTATAGCAATTACAAGTTCAGTTCTGAATCATTTTGAGTATTTGTAGCATCAAGGTATGATTTTACCACCATGTAATTAAAGTCTATTTTCTAAGCACACTTTCACAAAAGTAATTATTTTCAAATATAATGTAATTATACAATATCATTATATTGTTTAATATTTCCTTTATTTATTTTTTTTGTGTTCATTCTATCAGTTTACAGGATGACAATTTAAAATAATACTTGTTTTAGCTGAAGCAGAGGAAGAAATTAATTGCTAATTACAATTGCTAATTGTATTTTTATATTGTTTATTTCTAATATATATATATATATATATATATATATATATATATATATATATATATATATATATATATATATATATATATATATAAATATAATATTTCTATTTGTATTCTATATTAACTATATGAAATAGAGCATTCACATAAAGGAGTTGACCCCAACCCTTTAGAAAAATGTATCTAATGGTATTCAACAGAAAATCACCATTCCAATCTCTGGGGATTTTTGTAGATAAATAATTTTATACTTTTTCTAAAGGATTGTGAATGATTCCTATAAACATTTGACAAAAGAACAAAAAAAGCCCATCGTGTCTACCCATATTACTTTTTACTTTTTTTTAGGATAGCCTTATGCATGTCCCAGGCATTATTGAATTCCTATACAGTCTTTGTGTTTACCACCTCTATGGGAAGTTTATTCCATGAATCCACCACCCTTTCTGTAAAACAATGCTTCCTCACATCTCTCCTGAATCTGCTACCCTCTAATTTAAGATTGTGACCCCTTGTTTTTTTTCAATTTTTTTCTTTTTTTTGTGGAAAATGCTTTCAGCTTCCAATTTATGTCACCGATTTCCCTTCTCTCCTCTAAACTATACATATTTAGTTCATAGAGTATTTGTACGTTTTATATTTTAGACTGTGTACCAATTAATTATCCCTCCTTTGGGCAGTTTCTAGTTTATTTATCCTAAGTTAGGATTGTGTTTGACTCCTAGATTGTTTGTTTGATTACAATGTTTTTTGTTTGATCACAATGCTTTAGAAAAACTTATCAAATTATTTATCTCCAAAAATCCCTATATACATTATTGGTGATTTTCTGTAGAAAACATTAGATATGTTTTTCAAAGGGATTGTAATCTACCCTATAGTTGGTTTCCTATTTGTTTGAAAACCTCCTACTCCTTACTCCAGCCTCCCACGTTTGATAAATTTGCATTCTATGTTCTGCAGCTTATCCATGATTAGACCATGCTAACCTCTCCATTCTATAGTCATTTGGCTGCACAGAAAGAAAAAAAAACAGGTGAGACTGTACAGACTAGGGATTGTATTGTAATCCCAGTAGGGGTTTTGTATCAAAGGGAAAGTAACATAAAGATGTTTATCACAATCCTTAGAAAAAGTGTATATATTTTAAAAAGAAAGTCACCATTTAAGTCTATGGGGATTTTTGTAGATAAATCATTTAATGCTTTTTTTCTATAGGACTTTGATCGACCCAAAAGTAAAATGGAATATTTACATGAATATAAGAATATTTTTATCTATTGGGATTTTCTACATTGTGATTCTGTTCCAAATGAAATATTTATTATAAAACTACTGGCTAATATTGCAATAGTTATTATTCAAAACTTTGTGCAAAAAAAATGTTGAAAAGCTTTTCAGGTGGACTCATTGTCAGCCAGATTGTTATGTTCTGGGTTCATTTTTTTTTTTTATGTGGGGTGATGCACAAATCCTTGAAAATTTTAAATTTTTCTAAACGTTCTAAAATCCATTGTATATTTTATCATTCTTATATACATACCCTTTGTTTGCCATTACTAGTTGCATATTTGTTTTCATTATTATTATCATTTATTTGTATAGCGCCACACAATTCTACAGCACTGGCTTTTTCACTTGTGACATCACTGCTAGTGCACCCTTTCATTTATATAGTAGGTTTATGGCTATCTAGCACTTTATATCTGTATGTGGTAATAGAAAGAGAGTGGGAGAGTAAAAGATGCAGATATTGGACTAGATTATTAGTGGGCACTTTTTATCTCTCCTGGTTGTGTATTAAGCATGCTTCAAGTAAGCTTTCTGCACATGTTGCATATTACAAGTTGAAAGTAAAACATTTTCACTTGTGTGCTAACCTGACATGCACAAATAGCCAAAGTTAGAATATTGTGACTGCACTGACACATTCCCCCATAGACTTATATGGAGGGTGAAAAGTAGAAGAAAAAGTAAGGGCTCCAATGCACTTACTGTATATATGTCTATATATGTATACATAAGTATTTATGTATTTACTGTATATGTGTATATATAAATCTATAAATACATATATACACATATAAATACATATTTATACACACACGCACACACATATATATCATATACATATTTAGACATGTACAGTATATGTAAGTATCTCTATGTTAAAGCCCTTTGCATTTCTTTATTTTTTTTAAACACCTCATATCTTTGAGCACTTATAACTTCTTTGTACAATGATTTTTTAAAAATATTTTTTGATCAGAATGTGTTATTTTGAGTGTAACTGTACTTTTAAATGTATTTTTGATGTGTTTTGTGACACTTTTTTGTTTTGCTTAACAGTTCACATGAGCTCTGAAGTCACAGTAATCATTTTAGCGTAAATCACGATTGCGTGCACGCGTTTGAATGTACTTTAAATTTGTAATACAAGGACTCCTTCCAACGCTCGCAAACAGCTGCGATAAACCTGATATCACTCACGGAAAACAGTTATAGCTCCACTTGTAATATGGCCCATTGTGGGTGTCGAAAAACAAAATTGCTGGACCATGCTAACCCATGTCCCTTTAATTCCAATTGTGACACTCATTGTAAACCTTTTTGAAGGTCAATATGTGCTTTAATTATGTCTTTAGAAGTAACAATTTAGTATATTTAGTTCATTGTAATTAAAAAAAGAAGAACATCAAGAAATACTGAATTCCGTACATAACTTTAAAATGAAGGTGTGCGTTGTATCACCCCGGATACAGTATCAGCTGAGCATTGTGGATTTGTTGTACAATGTCTAGTAAAACAACTGCAAATCTTAGGAACCAAGGCTCCTCAAATACTAGCTCTGGTTTCTGAAGTTTAGATTTCTTTCAACATAAATTTCAATATTACATTTTTCACTGACAAAAAAAAAGAAAGAAAGAAAACATATTTGTCTGACTCCAAAGTATTCTGGATAGATTTTAAAGGAATAGAAAGTCAAAATTAAACATTTATGATTCAGATAGAGTATGCAGTTTTAAGCAACTTTCTATTTTACGTCTATTCTTTTTTATTCATTCTTTTGGTATCTTTAATTGAAAAAGCAAGAATTTAATAATAGGAGCCGGCCCATTTTTGGTTCAGAACCTGGGTAGCACTAAGTGTAGCCACCAATCAGCAAGCGCTACCCAGGTGCTGAACCTAAAATGGGCCAGCTCCTAAGCTTACATTCAAATGAAGATACCAAGAGAACAAAGAAAGATTGATAATAGGAGTAAATTAGAAAGTTGCCTAAAATTGCTGCTCTGTCTGAATCATGAAAGTTTTATTTTAACTAGACTATCCCTTTAAATACACAAGAAGATTTCTAGTATTTTATTCTTGGTTAAAAAATATGATTAAACCACATATTGTTTTTGTTGAATATATAAAAAAGTAACACTGAGAAAAGGTACACGATAAATGGTAATTCTATTATTTTATCTCATGCTTTTAACATTATGCTATTATTTTGAGAATGTTAACAAATTTGTAATTGGTATTTAAACTGTTATTGAGCTTTCACAAGTTAAATGAGAGGACCATTACTAACTACTTTTAGTCATGTGATAGACGTTATTTTGTACTCATGAACAAAAACAAGGGCTACACCTTTTAGGCATAGAAGGGTGGAATGATGATACAAAAGTGCTGAGAACAGAGTAATCGGATCACTTCTCATGTTTTAACTGTTACAAGCACAAACTATTTATCCAGTGTATCTGCAATATCAAGGTATGATTTTATTTATTTGTTTGCAATACTGGGCCTCGATCCGATATGCAGCGTCGCCCGCTAAAGCCGGCGACGCTGAATTTTGCGTGGGTTTGGTATCCTATATACGTCGTAACCTAGAAGTTACGTTCATATATTTCTGCCTTCGGCCATAGTTTTTTGGCCCATAGGCAGGTATACCAAACCCGCGCAGTTTGGTATCCAATATACAGCATAAGGACTTACGTGGCGAAAATTGAGAAATCTTACTCCATTTTCACCTCACCACAAAATGCAGCCGTAGTAAGCCTTACGCTGTCTATTGGAGCCCCGTAACTCCCTAAACTACCTGCCAAATGAAACCTAACACCTAACGCATGCACAATGTCTATCTACCTGTCAACCGCGATCTGCTAAATAAAACCTAACACCTAACGCATGCGCAATGTCTATCTACCCCGCCGCCACCTACATTAAAAGTATAACCCCCTAATGGGATCCCCCTACACCGTCGCCAGCTACATTAACTACCCCCTAATGTGAGCCCCTTACACCGCCGCCATCTACATTACCTACCCCCTAATGTGAGCCTCTTACACCGCCACCATCTATATTACCTACCCCCTAATGTGAGCTCCTACCCCGCCGCCAGCTATATTAAAATTATTAACCCCTAATTTAATCCCCCTACACCGCCGCCAGCTATATTAATTACATTAACCCATAATTTAATCCCCCTACACCGCCGCCAGCTATATTAAATTAATTAACCCCTAATCTAATCCCCCTATACCGCAGCCAGCTATATTAAATACATTAACCCCTAATCTAATCCCCGTAAAGTAATTGCCTCTATTACCAGCCCTTAAAAGGGCCTTTTGCGTGACATTGCCCCAAAGTAACAGCTCTATTGCCAGCCCTTAAAAGGGCTTTTTGCGGGGCATTTCCCCAAAGAAATTTGCTCTTTTACCAGCCCTTAAAAGGGCTTTTTGCGGGGCACAAAGAAATCAGCTCTTTTGCATCTAATCTAAATCCCCCTACACCGCTGCCACCTATAATAAATGTATTAACCCCTAATCTAATCCCCCTACACCGCCGCCACCTATATTAAATAGATTAACCCCTAATCTAATCCCCCTACACCGCCGCCAGCTATATTAACTATATTAACCTTAATTATATTAGGGTTAATATAGTTAATATAGTTATTATATTATATATATTAACTATATTAACCCTAATTATATTAGGGTTAATATCGTTATTATATTATATATATATATATATATATATATATATATATATATATATATATATATATTAAGTATAATAACCCTATCTAACTCTAACATCCCTAACTAAATTCTTATTAAAATAAATCGAATTAATATTAATATAATTAATTAAAATATTCCTATTTAAATCTTAATACTTACCTATAAAAAAAACCCTAAGATAGCTACAATGTAATTAATAATTACATTGTAGCTATTTTAGGGTTTATATTTATTTTACAGGTAACTTGGTATTTATTTTAACTAGGTACAATAGCTATTAAATAGTTAATAACTATTTAATAGCTACCTAGTTAAAATAATTACCAATTTACCTGTAAAATAAATCCTAACCTAAATTACAAATACACCTAGACTATCAATAAATTAAATAAACTACAAATAACTAAACTAAAATACAATGAAATAAACTAAACTAAATTACAAAAAAAAACACTAAATTACAAAAAAATAAAAAAGATTACAAGATTTTTAAGCTAATTACACCTATTCTAAGCCCCCTAATAAAATAATAAGCTATTAAATAGTTAATAACTATTTAATAGCTACCTAGTTAAAATAATTACCAATTTACCTGTAAAATAAATCCTAACCTAAGTTACAAATACACCTACACTATCAATAAATTAAATAAACTACAAATATCTAAACTAAAATACAATGAAATAAACTAAACTTGAATCTGATTGGCTGATTCAATCAGCCAATCAGATTTTTCTACCTTAATTCCGATTGGCTGATAGAATCCTATAAGCCAATCGGAATTCGACGGATGCCATCTTGGATGACGTCATTTAAAGGAACCTCATTCGTTGGGAAGTCGTCGTGCCGGATGGATGTTCCGTGTCGGAGGAGCGAAGAAAGAAGATTGAAGATGCCGCTTTGAAGAAAACTTCGCCCCGATGGAGGACCTCTTCTTTGCCGCTTGATTGAAGACATCGCCCGGATGGAAGACTTCTTCTCTGCCGCTTGATTAAGACATCGCCCGGATCGGATGAAGAGTTCTGCCCGGCTGGGTGAAGACAAGGTAGGGAGATCTTCAGGGGGGTAGTGTTAGGTTTTTTAAGGGGGGTTTGGTGGGTTTAGAATAGGGGTATGTGGGTGGTGGGTTGTAATGTTGGGGGGTGGTATTGTGTTTTTTTTTTACAGGCAAAAGAGCTGATTTCTTTGGGGCATGCCCCACAAAGGCCCTTTTAAGGGCTGGTAAGGTAATAGAGCTGTTAACTTTTTAAATTTAGAATAGGGTAGGGAAATTTTTTATTTTGCTGGGCTTTATTATTTTATTAGGGGGCTTAGAATAGGTGTAATTAGCTTAAAAATCTTGTAATCTTTTTTATTTTTTTGTAATTTAGTGTTTTTTTTTGTAATTTAGTTTAGTTTATTTCATTGTATTTTAGTTTAGATATTTGTAGTTTATTTAATTTATTGATAGTGTAGGTGTATTTGTAATTTAGGTTAGGATTTATTTTACAGGTAAATTGGTAATTATTTTAACTAGGTAGCTATTAAATAGTTATTAACTATTTAATAGCTATTGTACCTAGTTAAAATAAATACCAAGTTAACTGTAAAATAAATATAAACCCTAAAATAGCTGCAATGTAATTATTAATTACATTGTAGCTATCTTAGGGTTTATTTTATAGGTAAGTATTTAGATTTAAATAGGAATATTTTAATTAATAATATTAATATTAATTAGATTTATTTTAATAAGAATTTAGTTAGGGATGTTAGAGTTAGATAGGGTTATTATACTTAATATATATATAATATAATAACGATATTAACTATATTAACCCTAATATAATTAGGGTTAATATAGTTAATATAGCTGGCGGCGGTGTAGGGGGATTAGATTAGGGGTTAATACATTTATTATAGGTGGCGGCGGTGTAGGGGGATTAGATTAGGGGTTAATACATTTATTATAGGTGGCGGCGGTGTAGGGGGATTTAGATTAGATGCAAAAGAGCTGATTTCTTTGTGACAATGCCCCGCATAAAGCCCTTTTAAGGGCTGGTAAAAGAGCTGATTTCTTTGGGGAAATGCCCCGCAAAAAACCCTTTTAAGGGCTGGCAATAGAGCTGTTACTTTGGGGCAATGTCACGCAAAAGGCCCTTTTAAGGGCTGGTAATAGAGGTAATTACTTTAGGGGGATTAGATTAGGGGTTAATGTATTTAATATAGCTGGCGGCGGTATAGAGGGATTAGATTAGGGGTTAATTAATTTAATATAGCTGTTGGCGGGGAAGGGGGATTAAATTAGGGGTTAATAATTTTAATATAGCTGGCGGCAGGGTAGGGGGATTAGATTAGTCGTTAATAATTTTAATATAGCTGGCGGCGGTGTAAGGGGCTCACATTAGGGGGTAGTTAATGTAGCTGGCGGCGGTTTAAGGGGCTCACATTAAGGGGTAGTTAATGTAGCTGGCGGCGGGGTAGGAGCTCAGATTAGGGGGTAGTTAATGTAGGTGGCGGCGAGGTCCGGGAGCGGCGGTTTAGGGGTTAATAACTTTATTAGGTGGCGGCGGGGTCCGGGAGCGGCGGTTAGGATAGTGAGGGGGGATAGCTGATAGAGGGTCCTAACACAGAATGAAGGTTCCTTTAAGGGACGTCATCCAAGATGGCGTCCCTCGAATTCCGATTGGCTGATAGGATTCTATCAGCCAATTGGAATTAAGGTAGGAAAAATCTGATTGGCTGATGGAATCAGCCAATCAGATTCAAGTTCAATCCGATTGGCTGATCCAATCAGCCAATCAGATTGAGCTTGCATTCTATTGGCTGTTCCGATTAGCCAATAGAAGTTTTGCGTTAGAAGGGATGCGTTAGCTATGCGTGGTTTTTTCCCCCCGCACCTTTTAAACAACGCTGGTATTTAGAGTTCTCAAAAGGGCTGCGTTAGGCTCCAAAAAGGGAGCGTAGAGGTATATTTACCGCCACTGCAACTCTCAATACCAGCGTTGCTGGTTTTGTAGGCACCGGCAGTTTCTAAAGTGCCGTAAGTCACTGGCGACTCCAGAAATTTGTACTTATGCAGATTTCTGGACATCGCTGGTTTATCCGACTTACGGCACTTTAGCATCTGACGGCGCCGTATATAGGATAGCTCAAGTTGCGAGCTGAAACTACAGGTGGCGGGGGTTCCCTCGCTTGCGCCGCAAATTACGATCTATATCAGATCGCGCCCCTGATATAGAATACTTATAAAGTAGTAAATAATTACTTTCTTAATCTACCTTTTACAATAAAAAATGTACGCCTAGATTTAGAGTTTGGCGTTAGCCATCAAAACCAGCGTTAGAGGCTCCTAACGCTGGTTTTGGGCTACCACTGGTATTTAGAGTCTTGTAGGTAAGGGACTAACGCTCACTTTGCAGGCGCGACTTTTCCATACCGCAGATCCCCCTACGCCATTTGCGTATCCTATCTTTTCAATGGGATCTTTCTTACGCTGGTATTTAGAGTCTTGGCTGAAGTGAGCGTTAGAAATCTAACGACAAAACTCCAGCAGCAGAAAAAAGCCAGGAGTTAAGAGCCTAACTCCTGCTGAGCGGGTCTGTTATATTTAGTCAGCGCATCGGGCCAGCTGTATAGTCACAGCCCGGCCCGACCGCGCCATAGCACTAAGTGCAGCTCGCTCCTGTGACAGGAGCGAGCTGCACTTAGTCTTATGGCGCGGTCGGGCCGGGCTGTGACTATACAGCTGGCCCGATGCGCTGACTAAATATAACAGACCCGCTCAGCAGAGAGCAGACAGTGGGTCTGTAAAAGCGCCATATTTTTAACATATTAAAAGGTAAAAAAGGCATTTATAGCTATAGCACTTAAATAATGTTATATAATTCTGCACTATGTGCATAATTATATAACATTATTTTTAAGGTTTACTGTCCCTTTAAACCTAACACTACAATATCAATAAATTAATTAACTAAACTATCTACAATTATCTACAATTAAATCAACTAAACTAAATTACAAAAAAAACAAAACACTAAATTACAAAAAATTAAAAAAGATTACAAGAATTTTAAACTAATTACACCTACTCTAAGCCCCCTAAAAAAATAACAAAGCCCCCCCAAAATAAAAAAATGCCCTACCCTATTCTAAAATAAAAATTTTACAGCTCTTTTACCTTACCAGCCCTTAAAAGGGCCTTTTGCGGGGCATGCCCCAAAGCAAACAGCTCTTTTGCCTGTATAAAAACATACAATACCCCCCCCAACATTACAACCCACCTTCCACATACCCCTAATCTAACCCAAATCCCCCTTAAAAAACCTAACACTAAGCCTCTGAAGATCTTCCTACCTTATCTACACCACGCCGGGTATCACCGATCCGTCCAGAAGAGGGTCCGAAGTCTTCATCCTATCCGGCAAGAAGAGGTCCAGAAGAGGGTCCGAAGTCTTCATCCTATCCGGCAAGAAGAGGTCCAGAAGAGGGTCCGAAGTCTTCATCCTATCCAGCAAGAAAAGGGCATCCGGACCGGTAGACATCTTCATCCAGGCGGCATCTTATATCTTCTTCCATCCGGTGTGGAGTGGGACCATCTTGAAGCAGCCGACGCGGATCCATCCTCTTCTAACGACTTCCTAAGTCAGAATGAAGGTTCCTTTAAATGACGTCATCCAAGATGGCGTCCCTCGAATTCCGATTGGCTGATAGGATTCTATCAGCCAATCGGAATTAAGGTAGGAGAAATCTTATTGGCTGATTGAATCAGCCAGTCTGATTCAAATTCAATCGGATTGGCTGATCCAATCAGCCTATCAGATTGAGCTCGCATTCTATTGGCTGATCGGAACAGCGCCGGATGGAAGAAGATAGAAGATGCTGCCTGGATGAAGATGTCTACCGGTCCGGATGCCCTCGTCTTGCCGAATAGGATGAAGACTTAGGACCCTCTTCTGGACCTCTTCTTGCCGGATAGGATGAAGACTTCGGACCCTCTTCTGGACTGATCGGTAATACCCGGCGTGGTGAAGATAAGGTAGGAAGATCTTCAGGGGCTTAGTGTTAGGTTTTTTAAGGGGGGTTTGGGTTAGATTAGGGGTATGTGGGTGGTGGGTTGTAATGTTGGGGGGTATTGTATGTTTTTTTACAGGCAAAAGAGCTGTTTTCTTTGGGGCATGCCCCGCAAAAGGCCCTTTTAAGGGCTGGTAAGGTAAAAGAGCTGTAAAAATTTTATTTTAGAATAGGGTAGGGCATTTTTTTATTTTGGGGGCTTTGTTATTTTTTTAGGGGGCTTAGAGTAGGTGAAATTAGTTTAAAAATCTTGTAATCTTTTTTTATTTTTTGTAATTTAGTGTTTGTTTGTTTTTGTAATTTATTGTTTTTTTTGTAATTTAGTTTAGTTGATTTAATTGTAGATAATTGTAGATAGTTTAGTTAATTAATTTATTGATAGTGTAGTGTTAGGATTTATTTTACAGGTCATTTTGTAATTATTTTAACTAGGTAACTATTAAATAGTTATTAACTATTTAATAGCTATTGTACCTGGTTAAAATAAATACAAAGTTGCCTGTAAAATAAATATTAATTCTAAAATAGCTACAATATAATTATTATTTATATTGTAGCTATATTAGGGTTTATTTTACAGGTAAGTATTTAGCTTTAAATAGAATTAATTTATTTAATAAGAATTATTTTATTTCGTTAGAATAAAATTATATTTAACTTAGGGGGGTGTTAGTGTTAGGGTTAGACTTAGCTTTAAGGGTTAATACATTTATTAGAGTAGCGGTGAGGTCCGGTCGGCAGATTAGGGGTTAATACTTGAAGTTAGGTGTCGGCGATGTTAGGGAGGGCAGATTAGGGGTTAATACTATTTATTATAGGGTTTTTGAGGCGGGAGTGAGGCGGATTAGGGGTTAATACATTTATTATAGTAGCGGTGAGGTCCGGTCTGCAGATTAGGGGTTAATAATTGTAGGTAGGTAGCGGCGACGTTGGGGGGGCAGATTAGGGGTTAAAAAAAATTAATAGAGTGGCGGCGATGTGGGGGGGGCCTCGGTTTAGGGGTACATAGGTAGTTTATGGGTGTTAGTGTACTTTAGAGCACAGTAGTTAAGAGCTTTATGAACCGGCGTTAGCCCAGAAAGCTCTTAACTCCTGGCTTTTTTCTGCGGCTGGAGTCTTGTCGTTAGATTTCTAACGCTCACTTCAGCCAAGACTCTAAATACCAGCGTTAGAAAGATCCCATTGAAAAGATAGGATACGCAATTGACGTAAGGGGTTCTGCGGTATGGAAAAGTTGTGGCTGGAAAGTGAGCATTAGACCCTTACCTACAAGACTCTAAATACCAGCGGTAGGACAAAACCTGCGTTAGGACCCCCTAACGCTGGTTTTGATGGCTAACGCAGAACTCTAAATCTAGGCATTAGGCAGCAAATCAAACATAAGCGCAAACCACTGGTATGGCTATGCGAGCTATGTATTTAATTAATCTTTGCAGAGACATTGCTAAATATTTTTATCTTAATTGGACATTTAATAATAAATTCTTTAAAACTGCTCTTTGCATTCCCCATTAATATTCTAGATTCTGTCTTTTAAAGTCAGCAAAAATGCACAGTAGCACACTACATAGCATACACTTATACATGCAGATACACACACACACTACATAGCATACACTTACACATGCAGATATATACACACACTACATAGCATACACTTACACATACAGATACACAGACACTACATAGCATACACTTATACATGCAGATACACACACTACATAGCATACACTTATACATGCAGATACACACACACACTACATAGCATACACTTACACATACAGATACACACACACACTACATAGCATACACTTATACAAGCAGATACACAGACACTACATAGTATACACTTATACATGCAGATACACGCACACACACACATTACATAGCATACACTTATACATGCAGCATACACTTATACATGCAGATACACAGACACTACATAGTATACACTTATAAATGCAGACACACACACACTACATAGCATAAACTTATACATACAGATATACACACATAGTTATGGCAAGCACATTAGCTGGCAGTCTGCGGCTGCCACTGTTTGTTACCCTGGTATTAGCACTGCTCATTGTATAAAACTGAAGGCAAGCTAGTATTATCATCAGGGGTTAGACATCATCACTACCAGAGGTAGGTTAGAGAGGTCACCATTACCCGTAGTCAGAGTGTATACAGCCTTCTTACTCCTGCTTAACCCACACACCATTCCTTTTCCACAGGGAATCTTACAGGTATCTAACCCTGTGAGAGCAAAGCCAGCTGCTTCTGAATATGGGCCCATGCATGGGGCAAATCGGGACAGATGACTAGCAACCCGGGACCGGGGGACAGACCCCTAAAATCGGGACTGTCCCACGAAAATCGGGACAGTTGGGGGTATGGTATATAAAGTATTCCTAACACACCTTCGCCATTAGCGCAGTTGATCTTGCGCTGTGTCGGTTTAGCGCACAAGTGATAATGAATACGACAATTTATTTTTCAACTTGTGTGTAATATGTGTGCTTATCCGGCTGCTTTGATTTTTATTTTGAGCACAGTTCGCTCAAAATAAACAACAAAAACAAACTTAGTAAGCCACTAGTAATCTGGTCCCCTAGATGGATGCATATATAAAAATAGATTAATAGATAAATGGTTACATAGATAGAGATGATAGATAGATAGATAGATAGATAGATAGATAGATACAGAGATGTTTAAACACACACACTAATGTGTTTGTGCAAATTTACTATATTATTGGGAGAAACCTGTGGTGCTTTGTTATAGCCTTGTTTTTTTTTATGGAAACTTGCAAAAACTATGTAAAAAAATGGAAATATTCTGTGGGTAACATTACAATTGTCTTGATAAAAGGAGACAGACAATCATTCACATTTGCAATCCAAGTCTTTTTAACTTATACAAACACTTTGGCATTTCTACACATGCTTTTGTAGATTTGGAAGAGAATCAGCAATATTCACAATAATGGGCTAGATTACCAGTTGAGCTCTATCTTAATGTATGCCTATAAAGAGACAAATTTGCCTCTTTACAGGCGTATTTTAATTAACCAGACAATAGTGATGTTGCAAACCTTAAAATTTCGGTTCACGAACGGCGGACTCCAACTTCCGCTACTGTTCGCGAACCGGCGAACCGCGCGAACCGCCATTGACTTCAATAGGCAGGCGAACTTTAAAACCCACAAGGACTCTTTCTGGCCACAATAGTGATGGAAAAGTTGTTTCAAGGGGACTAACACCTGGACTGTGGCATGCTAGATTACACTAGCTGACTGATGTTTCACAGTCAAAAAAGTTTTTTTTTTTTAAATATTTACAATACTGTTATAACAAATATGATTGGTGGCACTAGTTGGCAAGTGGGCCTGGCACACACGCTGGCAGGCAGGCAACTGCAATTCAATTGCACTAGCAGACTGATGATTCACAGTCAAAAAAGTTTTTATTTTAAATATTTACAATACTGTTATAACAAATATGATTGGTGGCACTAGTTGGAAAGTGGGCCTGGCACACACGCTGGCAGGCAGGAAACTGCAATTCAATTGCACTAGCAGACTGATGATTCACAGTCAAAAAAGTTTTTATTTTAAATATTTACACTACTGTTATAACAAATATGATTTGTGGCACTAGTTGTAAAGTGGGCCTGGCACACATGCTGGCAGACAGGCAACTGCAATTAAATAACACTAGCAGACTGATATAAAAGTTTTTTTTTTTAAAAGTTACACTAATGTTACAACAGATAGGAGTGGTGGCACTGAGGATGGAAGTAGGCACAGTATGTGCTGGCAGCCTGACACACAGGCTGACACTAGTGGCAGGCTGGCCTGGCAACTAAAATTAAATAACACTAGAAGACTGATGTAAAAGTTTTTTTACAAAATTTAAACTAATGTTACACTAGATAGAAGTGGTGGCACTGAGGATGGAAGTGGGCACAGTATATGCTGGCAGCCTGACACACATGCTGGCACTAGTGGCAGCCAGGCTGGCCTGGCAACTACAATTAAATAACACTAGAAGAGGACTGATGTAAAAGTTTTTTTAAAAAATTTTTTTTACACTAATGTTACACCAGATATAAGTGGTGGAAAACAGAGCTATTAATCACAGTATATGATATGGGCCTGACACACAGGCCTGATGGAAAATGAAATTAGATTACACTAGCAAAATTATGTAAAAGTTTTTTTTTTTAAATTTACACTAATGTTAACCAGATATCAGTGGTGGCACATAAGAATTAATCACAGTATATGATGTGGGCCTGACACACAGGCCTGATAGAAAATGAAATTAGATTACACTAGCAAAATGATGTAAGAGTTTTTTTAAAAAAAAGTTTACACTAATGTTACACCAGATATCAGTGGTGGCACAGAGCAATTAATCACAGTATATGATGTGAGCCTGACACACAGGCCTGATAGACAATGAAATTAGATTACACTAGCAAAATGATGTAAAAGGTTTTTATTTTTTATTTTACACTAATGTTACACCAGATATCAGTGGTGGCACAGAGCAATTAATCACAGTATATGATGTGAGCCTGACACACAGGCCTGATAGAAAATGAAATTAGATTACACTAGCAAAATGATGTAAAAGTTTTTTATTTTTTATTTTACACTAATGTTACACCAGATATCAGTGGTGGCACAGAGCAATTAATCACAGTATATGCTGTGAGCCTGACACACAGGCCTGATAGAAAATGAAATTAGATTACACTATCAAAATGATGTAAAAGTTTTTTTTTTTTAATTTTACACTAATGTTACACCAGATATCAGTGGTGGCACAGAGCAATTAATCACAGTATAAGATGTGGGCCTGACACACAGGCCTGATAGAAAATGAAATTAGATTACACTAGCAAAATGATTTAAAAGTTTTTTTAAAAATTTACACTAATGTTAAGCAGATATCAGTGGTGGCACTAATCACAGTATATGCTGTGAGCCTCACACACAGGCTGACAGCCAGGCAAATGCAAATAAAATTACAAATAATAAAAAAAAAAAACGACTGAAGTTCTAGCCCTAAAAAGGGCTTTTTGGGCTGAAGTTCTAGCCCTAAAAAGGACTTTTTGGGGTGCTGTCCTTACAGCAGAGATTAGATGAGTCCTTCAGGACTGTAGTGGATACTAAATACACTAGCCTAGCTATCTATTTCCCTATAAAATCACGAGCAGCAGCACTAACCCTCCTCTCACTAAGAATGCAGGATCGTAATGAATCTAAAATCGCTGCTGCCCAGGAGCTGGGAGGGTCTGTGAGGGAGTGTCTGCTGCTGATTGGCTCAAATGTGTCTGCAGGCTGTGAGATACAGGGTCAAAGTTTCCTCATGATGACGAATAGGGGGCAGATCGAACATCGCATATGTTCGCCCGCCGCGGCGAATGCGAACAAGCTAAGATCGCCGGGAACTGTTCTCCGGCGAACAGTTTGCGACATCACTACCAGACAACAAGTGGCTGGTTAATGTTCCTGCAAACTTGGGGTTTCACTTTGCTCTTAATGCAATTAACCAGAGGTCAGACTTCTGGTTAATTAAAAAAAAAGTTGCCCCGATTGCCCACCAAATAAGGACAGTTATTTAAAATGAAATAAAAATATGAGCATCTTTATTTTTTATGTTAAAAACTGCATGAAGCAGTTATAAGGGGTTGTAATTAGTGAGGGGATGTGGGGTGTTTGGGGAAAAAAACATCACTGAAGTGCATTTACATAGAGGGGAATGGGGGACTGTGTTTTTTTATTTCTTTATTTAAGTAGCACTCAGGAAAGGCACACAAAATCAACAGAAGTCACTTGAGCCACAACCCATGCGGGTATAATACAATGATCCCAGATAACTTTACGTGTACGAGCACAGTGTTATCTATAGGAAATACGTGAACTAACACCCTCTAGTGATGAAAAACTGTTAAAATGCATTCTGAAAAGAGGTGGCCTTCAAGGTCTAAGAAATTAGCATATGAACCTCCTAGGTTAAGCTTTCAACTAAGAATACCAAGTGAACAAAGCAAAATTGGTGATAAAAGTAAATTGGAAAATTGTTTAAAATTGCATGCTCTATCTGAATCATGAAAGTTTATTTTGCCCTAGACTGTCCCTTTAATAGTGTAGCAGGGTGATTTGCAGTAGACTATGCAGTGGTTTAGGGTTTAATAGTGTAGCAGGAGGATTTGCGGTGGGGGATGTGGTGGTGTATGGGTTATTAGAGTAGGCGGCTTATTGCTATGTTGTTTAGCACGAGTATGGGTGTTAAGTTGTTTCTTCAGTTTGTGCTCTCCCTAAAGAACTGAGGGTCCTGGGACTTTAACTACCTCAATGCACTTTTTTACATCATTTACTTTAGAAAAATGGAAGCCCTTTAAATATTTTTTAAGTTTAGGAAACAAAAAGAAGTCAGAAGGAGCCAAATAAGGACTCTAAGGTGGATGATTAATGATTTCCTATCAAAACTCGCATAAAACTGCAGCATTATTTCCATTTTGGGTCCAAAACTAGAAAAAATATAGAAATGTTTTTTGAGAAAAAACATTTTCTTATTTCATTTAATTGTATTATTATTTGAAAATTCAAGTTATGAAATAAACAAAAATAATAAAAAATAATAACAAATATGTCTGCTTATTATTGTATCACAATACAAACAAATAATTGTGATTATTTATGTTTGGAAAATAAACAATTGAATGTCTGGATTTTGTTATATATATATGTGTTGCTATAATGATTTCTGCAAAATCTATTGGTATATAGACATGTGCGGTTCGTTTCGGATTAATTCGGAAATTCGGTAAATTCGGTAAATTCGGAGATTCGGATCGATTCGGATTTCCGAATTAAAATACTTCCGAATCTACCGAATGAATCCGAAATAGCTGCCGTATCTCCGAATAAATCCGAATTAGCTCGTTAAAATTCGGCATTTCCCCATAGGAAACAATGGGAGTTTCGGCTGAAAAAAAACTAACACCGCAGCCCCATTGTTTCCTATGGGGAAACACTAAGTCTGCACCTAACACACTAACATGTACCCCGAGTCTCTAAACACCCCTAATCTAACACTTATTAACCCCTAATCTGCCGCCCCCGCTATCGCTGACACCTGCATTATTTTATTAACCCCTAATCTGCCGACCGAATATCGCCGCCACCTACATTATAACTATTAAACCCTAATCTGCTGTCCCTAACACCGCCGACCCCTACATTATAGTTATTAACCCCTAATCTGCCCCCCCCAACGTCGCCGCAATCTAACTACAAGTATTAACCCCTAATCTGCCGACCCGATATCGCCGCCACCTACATTATAACTATTAACCCCTAATCTGCTGTCTCTAACACCGCCGACCCCTACATTATAGTTATTAACCCCTAATCTGCCTCCCCCAACGTCGCCGCAATCTAACTACAAGTATTAACCCCTAATCTGCCGACCCGATATCGCCGCCTACATTATAGCTATTAACCCCTAATCTGCTGTCCCTAACACCGCCGACCCCTACATTATAGTTATTAACCCCTAATCTGCCCCCCCCCAACGTCGCCGCAATCTAACTACAAGTATTAACCCCTAATCTGCCGACCCGATATCGCCGCCACCTACATTATAACTATTAACCCCTAATCTGCTGTCCCTAACACCGCCGACCCCTACATTATAGTTATTAACCCCTAATCTGCCTCCCCCAACGTCGCCGCAATCTAACTACAAGTATTAACCCCTAATCTGCCGACCCGATATCGCCGCCTACATTATAGCTATTAACCCCTAATCTGCTGTCCCTAACACCGCCGACCCCTACATTATAGTTATTAACCCCTAATCTGCCCCCCCCCAACGTCGCCGCAATCTAACTACAAGTATTAACCCCTAATCTGCCGACCCGATATCGCCGCCTACATTATAGCTATTAACCCCTAATCTGCTGTCCCTAACACCGCCGACCCCTACATTATAGTTATTAACCCCTAATCTGCCCCCCCCAACGTCGCCGCAATCTAACTACAAGTATTAACCCCTAATCTGCCAACCCGATATCGCCGCCTACATTATAGCTATTAACCCCTAATCTGCTGTCCCTAACACCGCCGACCCCTACATTATAGTTATTAACCCCTAATCTGCCCCCCCAACGTCGCCACAATCTAACTACAAGTATTAACCCCTAATCTGCCGACCGCAAATCGCCGCAACTATAATAAATGTATTAACCCCTAAACCGCCGCACTCCCGCCTCGCAAACACTATAATACATTTTATTAACCCCTAATCTGCCCTCCCTAACATCGCCGCCACCTACCTACAATTATTAACCCCTAATCTCCCGCCCCCAACGTCGCCGCTACTATAATAAGGTTATTAACCCCTAAACCTAGGTCTAACCCTAACACTAACACCCCCTAACTTAAATATAATTTAAATAAAACGAAATAAATTTACTATAGTTAAATAAATGAATCCTATTTAAAACTAAAGACTTACCTGTAAAATAAACCCTAATATAGCTACAATATAACTAATAGTTACATTGTAGCTATTTTAGGATTTATTTTTATTTTACAGGCAACTTTGTATTTATTTTAACTAGGTACAATAGTTATTAAATAGTTAATAACTATTTAATAACTACCTAGCTAAAATAAATACAAATTTACCTGTAAAATAAATCCTAACCTAAGTTACAATTACACCTAACACTACACTATCATTTAATTAATTAAATAAATGACTCATATTTAAAACTAAATACTTACCTGTAAAATAAACCCTAATATAGCTGCAATATAACTAATAGTTACATTGTAGCTATTTTAGCATTTATATTTATTTTACAGGCAACTTTGTATTTATTTTAACTAGGTACAATAGCTATTAAATAGTTATTGACTAATTAATAGCTACCTAGTTAAAATAATTACAAAATTACCTGTAAAATAAATCCTAACCTAAGTTACAATAAAACCTAACACTACACTATCATTAAATAAATTAACTACAAGTACCTACAATTATCTACAATTAAATAAACTAAAGTACAAAACCCCCCCACTAAATTACAAAAAATAAAAAACCACTAAATTACAAAAAATAAAAAAATATTACAAGAATTTTAAACTAATTACACCTAATCTAAGCCCCCTAATAAAATAACAAAGCCCCCCAAAATAAAAAAAATGCCCTACCCTATACTAAATTACAAAAGTTAACAGCTCTATTACCTTACCAGCCCTGAACAGGGCCCTTTGCGGGGCATGCCCCAAAGAAAACAGCTCTTTTGCCTGTAAAAAAAAACCACAATCCCCCCCCCACATTACAACCCACCACCCACATACCCCTACTCTAACCCAAACCCCCCTTAAATAAACCTAACACTACCCCCATGAAGATCTCCCTACCTTGAGTCATGTTCACCCAGCCGGGCCGAAGTCTTCATCCGATGGGGCAGAAGAGGACATCCAGACCGGCAGAAGTCTTCATCCAAGCGGGGCAAGAAGAGGTCTTCCATCCATCATACAAGTACCAAAATACAAACAAACACTAAATTACCAAAAATAATAAAATATTACAATAATTTTAAACTAATTACACCTAATCTAAGCCCCCTACTAGCTATTAATATAGCTTCAATATAACTAATAGTTACATTGTAGCTATTTTAGGATTTATATGTATTTTACAGGCAACTTTGTATTTATTTTAACTAGGTACAATAGTTATTAAATAGTTAATAACTATTTAATAACTACCTAACTAAAATAAATACAAATTTACCTGTAAAATAAATCATAACCTAAGTTACAATTACACCTAACACTACACTATCATTAAATTAACTAAATAAATGAATCCTATATAAAACTAAAGACTTACCTGTAAAATAAACCCTAATATAGCTGCAATATAACTAATAGTTACATTGTAGCTATTTTAGCATTTATATTTATTGTACAGGCAACTTTGTATTCATTTTAACTAGGTTCAATAGCTATTAAATAGATATTGACTATTTAATAGCTACCTAGTTAAAATAATTACAAAATTACCTGTAAAATAAATCCTAACCTAAGTTACAATTAAACCTAACACTACACTATCATTAAATAAATTAACTACAAGTACCTACAATTAAATACAATTAAAAAAACTAAACTAAAGTACAAACCCCCCCCACTAAATTACAAAAAATAAAAAAATATTACAAGAATTTTAAACTAATTACACCTAATCTAAGCCCCCTAATAAAATAACAAAGCCCCCCAAAATAAAAAAAATGCCCTAACCTATACTAAATTACAAAAGTTAAAAGCTCTATTACCTTACCAGCCCTGAACAGGGCCCTTTGCGGGGCATGCCCCAAAGAAAACAGCTCTTTTGCCTGTAAAAAAAAAACACAATCCCCCCCCCACATTACAACCCACCACCCACATACCCCTACTCTAACCCAAACCCCCCTTAAATAAACCAAACACTACCCCCCTGAAGATCTCCCTACCTTGAGTCGTGTTCACCCAGCCGGGCCGAAGTCTTCATCCGATGGGGCAGAAGAGGACATCCAGACCGGCAGAAGTCTTCATCCAAGCGGGGCAAGAAAGAGGTCTTCCATCCATCAGAAAAGTACAAAAAAAAAAACAAACACTAAATTAGCAAAAATAATAAAATATTACAATAATTTTAAACTAATTACACCTAATCTAAGCCCCCTACTAGCTATTAATATAGCTACAATATAACTAATAGTTACATTGTAGCTATTTTAGGATTTATATTTATTTTACAGGCAACATTGTATTTATTTTAACTAGGTACAATAGCTATTAAATAGTTAATAACTATTTAATAACTACCTAGCTAAAATAAATACAAATTTACCTGTAAAATAAACCCTAACCTAAGTTACAATTACACCTAACACTACACTGTCATTAAATTAACTAAATAAATTAATCCTATATAAAACTAAATACTTACCTGTAAAATAAACCCTAATATAGCTACAATATAACTAATAGTTACATTGTAGCTATTTTAGCATTTATATTTATTTTACAGGCAACTTTGTATTTATTTTAACTAGGTACAATAGCTATTAAATAGATATTTACTGTTTAATAGCTACCTAGTTAAAATAATTACAAAATTACCTGTAAAATAAATCCTAACCTAAGTTACTATTAAACCTAACACTACACTATCATTAAATAAATTAACTACAAGTACCTACAATTAAATACAATGAAATAAACTAAACTAAAGTACAAAAAAAACAAACACTAAATTACAAAAAATAAAAAAAATTACAAGAATTTTAAACTAATTACACCTAATCTAAGCCCCCTAATAAAATAACAAAGCCCCCCAAAATAAAAAAATGCCCTACCCTATACTAAATTACAAAAGTAATCAGCTCTATTACCTTACCAGCCCTTAAAAGGGCCTTTTGCGGGGGCATGCCCGAAAGAAAACAGCTCTTTTGCCTGTAAAAAAAACACAATACCCCCCCACATTACAACCCACCACCCACATACCCCTACTCTAACCCAAACCCCCCTTAAATAAACCTAACACTACCCCCCTGAAGATCTCTCTACCGTGTCTTCACCCAGCGGGCCGAAGTCTTCATCCGATCGGGCAGAAGAGGACATCCAGACCGGCAGAAGTCTTCATCCAAGCGGGGCAAGAAGAGGTCTTCCATCCATCAGAAGTCTTGATCCAGGCGGCATCTTCTCTGTTCATCCATCCGGAGCGGAGCGGCAGCATCCTGAAGACATCCCACGCAGAGCATCCTCTTCTTTCTTGATCCGACGACTAGGTGACTGTACCTTTAAGTGACGTCATCCAAGATGGCGTCCCTTGAATTCCGATTGGCTGATAGGATTCTATCAGCCAATCGGAATTAAGGTAGGAAAAATCTGATTGGCTGATTCAATCAGCCAATCAGATTCAAGTTCAATCCGATTGGCTGATGGAATCAGCCAATCAGATTGACCTCGCATTCTATTGGCTGTTCCGATCAGCCAATAGAATGCGAGCTCAATCTGATTGGCTGATTGGATCAGCCAATCGGATTGAACTTGAATCTGATTGGCTGATTGAATCAGCCAATCAGATTTTTCCTACCTTAATTCCGATTGGCTGATAGAATCCTATCAGCCAATCGGAATTCAAGGGACGCCATCTTGGATGACGTCACTTAAAGGTACAGTCAACTAGTCGTCGGATCAAGAAAGAAGAGGATGCTCTGCGTGGGATGTCTTCAGGATGCTGCCGCTCCGCTCCGGATGGATGAACAGAGAAGATGCCGCCTGGATCAAGACTCCTGATGGATGGAAGACCTCTTCTTGCCCCGCTTGGATGAAGACTTCTGCCGGTCTGGATGTCCTCTTCTGCCCGATCGGATGAAGACTTCGGCCCGCTGGGTAAAGACACGGTAGGGAGATCTTCAGGGGGGTAGTGTTAGGCTTATTTAAGGGGGGTTTGGGTTAGAGTAGGGGTATGTGGGTGGTGGGTTGTAATGTGGGGGGGGGGTATTGTGTTTTTTTTTACAGGCAAAAGAGCTGTTTTCTTTGGGGCATGCCCTGCAAAAGGCCCTGTTCAGGGCTGGTAAGGTAATAGAGCTGATTACTTTTGTAATTTAGTATAGGTTAGGGCATTTTTTTATTTTGGGGGGCTTTGTTATTTTATTAGGGGGCTTAGATTAGGTGTAATTAGTTTAAAATTCTTGTAATTTTTTTTATTTTTTGTAATTTAGTGTTTGTTTTTTTTGTACTTTAGTTTATTTTATTTCATTGTATTTAATTGTAGGTACTTGTAGTTAATTTATTTAATGATAGTGTAGGGTTTAATAGTAACTTAGGTTAGGATTTATTTTACAGGTAATTTTGTAATCATTTTAACTAGGTAGCTATTAAACAGTAAATATCTATTTAATAGCTATTGTACCTAGTTAAAATAAATACAAAGTTGCCTGTAAAATAAATATAAATGCTAAAATAGCTACAATGTAACTATTAGTTATATTGTAGCTATATTAGGGTTTATTTTACAGGTAAGTATTTAGTTTTATATAGGATTAATTTATTTAGTTAATTTAATGACAGTGTAGTGTTAGGTGTAATTGTAACTTAGGTTATGATTTATTTTACAGGTAAATTTAATAGTTATATTGTAGCTATATTAATAGCTAGTAGGGGGCTTAGATTAGTGTTTGTTTGTTTTTGTAATTTAGTGGGGTTTTTTTGTACTTTAGTTTATTTAATTGTAGATAATTGTAGGTACTTGTAGTTAATTTATTTAATGACAGTGTAGTGTTAGGTTTAATTGTAACTTAGGTTAGGATTTATTTTACAGGTAATTTTGTAATTATTTTAACTAGGTAGCTATTAATTAGTCAATAACTATTTAATAGCTTTTGTACCTAGTTAAAATAAATACAAAGTTGCCTGTAAAATAAATATAAATGCTAAAATAGCTACAATGTAACTATTAGTTATATTGCAGCTATCTTAGGGTTTATTTTACAGGTAAGTATTTTGTTTTAAATATGATTCATTTATTTAGTTAATTTAATGATAGTGTAGTGTTAGGTGTAATTGTAACTTAGGTTAGGATTTATTTTACAGGTAAATTTGTATTTATTTTAGCTAGGTAGTTATTAAATAGTTATTAACTATTTAATAACTATTGTACCTAGTTAAAATAAATACAAAGTTGCCTGTAAAATAAAAATAAATCCTTAAATAGCTACAATGTAACTATTAGTTATATTGTAGCTATATTAGGGTTTATTTTACAGGTAAGTCTTTAGTTTTAAATAGGATTCATTTATTTAACTATAGTAAACTTATTTCGTTTTATTTAAATTATATTTAAGTTAGGGGGTGTTAGTGTTAGGGTTAGACTTAGGTTTAGGGGTTAATAACCTTATTATAGTAGCGGCGACGTTGGGGGCTGGAGATTAGGGGTTAATAATTGTACGTAGGTGGCGGCGATGTTAGGGAGGGCAGATTAGGGGTTAATAAAATGTATTATAGTGTTTGCAAGGCGGGAGTGCGGCGGTTTAGGGGTTAATACATTTATTATAGTGGCGGCGATTTGCGGTCGGCAGATTAGGGGTTAATACTTGTAGTTAGATTGTGGCGACGTTGAGGGGAGGCAGATTAGGGGTTAATAACTATAATGTAGGGGTCGGCGGTGTTAGGGACACCAGATTAGGGGTTAATAGCTATAATGTAGGCGGCGGCGATATCGGATCGGCAGATTAGGGGTTAATACTTGTAGTTAGATTGCGGCGACGTTGGGGGGGGCAGATTAGGGGTTAATAACTATAATGTAGGGGTCGGCGGTGTTAGGGACAGCAGATTAGGGGTTAATAGCTATAATGTAGGCGGCGGCGATATTGGGTCGGCAGATTAGGGGGTAATACTTGTAGTTATATTGCGGCGACGTTGGGGGGAGGCAGATTAGGGGTTAATAACTATAATGTAGGGGTCGGCGGTGTTAGGGACAGCAGATTAGGGGTTAATAGCTATAATGTAGGCGGCGGCGATATCGGGTCGGCAGATTAGGGGTTAATACTTGTAGTTAGATTGCGGCGACGTTGGGGGGCGCAGATTAGGGGTTAATAACTATAATGTAGGGGTCGGCGGTGTTAGGGACAGCAGATTAGGGGTTAATAGCTATAATGTAGGCGGCGGCGATATCGGGTCGGCAGATTAGGGGTTAATACTTGTAGTTAGATTGCGGCGACGTTGGGGGGGCAGATTAGGGGTTAATAACTATAATGTAGGGGTCGGCGGTGTTAGGGACAGCAGATTAGGGGTTAATAGCTATAATGTAGGTTGCGGCGATATCCGATCGGCAGATTAGGGGTTAAATAATGTTATTATAGGGTTTGCGATGTGGGGGGGCCTCGGTTTAGTGGTTCATAGGTAGTTTATGGGTGTTAGTGACTTAGTGTACTAAATGGGTGTTAGTGTACTAAAAACATACCGAATTTCGGAACGGAATAGAACCGAATTCAGCCGAATCCGAATAAATCCGAAACGAATTTATTCGGATCCGAATAAATCCGAAACGAATTTATTCAAATTTTGCCGAATCCGATTCGATCCGAAACGAAATTCGAAAAGTCCGAATCGATCCAAACCGAAAACGAACCGAATTTTTTAGCCGTGCACATGTCTATTGGTATAGTTGTGTTTGTCCTAAATATGAATGTGTATGTTCGTTCTTAGTAAATCCTAATAATTTTTTTTTGTTTAAAGGGATACTAAACCCAAAATTTTTCTTTAATGATTCAGATAAAGCATGCAATTTTAAGCAACTTTCTAATGTACTCCTACTATCATATTTTCTTCGTTCTCTTGCTATCTTTATTTAAAAAGTAAGAATTTAAAGCTTAGGAGCCAGCCCATTTTAGGCTCAGCACCCTGGATAGTGCTTGCTTATTGGTGGCTACAGTTTGCAAACCAATAACCCAGGTTCTCAAAAAAATTGGACTGGCTCTTAAAGGGACACTGTACCCCAAAAAAATCTTTCGTGATTCAGATTGAGCATGACATTTTAAGCAACTTTCTAATTTACTCCTATTATCAAATTTTCTTCATTCTCTTGGTATCTTTATTTGAAATGCAAGAATGTTAGTTTAGATGCCGGACCATTTTTGGTGAACAACCTGGGTTGTCTTTGCTGATTGGTGGATAAATTCATCCACCAATTAAAAAGTGCTGTCCAGAGTAGTGAAACCAAAAAAAGCTTAGATGCCTTCTTTTTCAAATAATGATAGCAAGAGAACGAAGAAAAATTGATAATAGGAGTAAATTACAAAGTTGCTTAAAATTTCATGCTCTTTATGAATTACAAAAGAAAAAATTGGGTTCAGTGTCCCTTTAAGCTTTACATTCCAGCTTTTTAAATAAAAATAGCAAGAGTATAAAGTAAATTTGATAATAGGAGTAAATTAAAAAGTTACTTAAAATAGCATGCTCTATCTGAATCATGAAAGGGATACTGAACCTAATTTCTTTTTTTCGTGATTCAGATACAGCATGCAATTTTAAGCAACTTTCTAATTTGCTCCTATTATCAAATTTTCTTCGTTCTCTTGCTATCTTTATTTTAAAAAAGAAAACATCTAAGCTAAGGAGCCAGCCAATTTATGGTTTAACCCTGGGCAGCACTTTTTTTATTGGTGGGTGAATTTATCCACCAATAAGCAAGAACAACCCAGGTTTCTAGACCCGACTGGCTTCTAAACTTACATTCTTGCTTTCAAATAAAGATACCAAGAGAATGAAGACAATTTGATAATAGGAGTAAATTAGAAAGTTGCCTCAAATTGCATGCTCTTTCTGAATCACGAAAGAAATTTTTTTTTTAGTGTCCCTTTAGTGTCCCTTTAAACTTTAACCTACTCTGCCACAAATTGTTGCAATTTTTTTGCAACTAATTGTTTCTATTTGTTTTGATACTCAAGCAAATGTGTAAGAGATATTATTTTTATAAGAAGGCTGCTAGATCTATATCAGTATTAAGACCGTATGGTCTTAACTCAACTGATTTCCGAATCACTGCGTTTGCAGCCCTGCACACATGTTCATAGCATGTTACAGAGCTGCGCATAATTTAATGGTGACTGGTCTAACAATAATTCACACTATTACTATTTTTTATATAATTATTAATAGACAGCGATAGAGTCACCTTACAGACTGAGCAAATGACCATGGATTAACATTATCGTCCTAGGCCATTAAAGTACCCTGTCTCATGCCTTATAAAAATCATTACATTTTATTGAGCACACATCTTCAATCTTGCTCATGTTCCTTGTGTTTTTAACGTATCACCATTTTTTTTAAATTGCCTTAATAAAAGTTATATTTTTATTCCTACTCTGCCAATTATTTAACTCCTGTTCTATGTCAAGCCATTAGGAAAATGAGTGCTTAAAGTTGTACATTTATATCAGTATTGTACTGATTCAGTCCACATAGTTTATGTGCTGTGGTGTTAATATGTTTAGTGTGTGTAAAATTAATATGCACTGTAACTTTTATTTTATCTCATGTGTTCAACATTATGCCATAGTTTTGAGAAAGTTAACAAATTTGTTATTGGTGTTTATACTGTTAATGCGTTTTTTTTTTTTTTTACAAGTTCCTTATCCCCATTTAGGGCTAGATTGCAAGTGAAGCGCTAATATAACGTGTGCCCGTAAACCAGCCATTACGAGTGCCTGGTTAATGCTACTGCTAGCTTTCTGTAGCACTTTGCTCTAGCATTCATTAACCAGAGATCAGATCTCTAGTTAATGATAAAAATGTTCCAAAATTTGCCCCAAAATAAAGTGCAAAGTTATTTTATTAAAATAAAAAAATATAGCATCTTTATTTTTTAAAATAATAACTGCACAAAGCAGTTTTAAAGGGTTAAAGTGTGTGGATTTAGGGTGTTAAAAATGCACTGAATAGTCTATGATGACTGTGGTATTACGCTAAATACATATACATTTATGTGTTAATATGTATATATACACATACTGTATAAACGCATAAATATATACTGTATGTATATATTCATTTAAACTTTGTTGCACATCGCTATGCGACTTACCCCCTTTGCTGCACTAGGTTTTGTGCCGTGTCTATTGACATCAGAAAAATGCTCCCATTGGAGTCTTTGGAAGCGCTCTCTCATGAGTGCAAAGCTTCCATGCAATGCGAACGGGACCTCATATTGTGCTCAAATTGTATTACCATCGCACATTTGCTTCCACAGGCATTAACGAGTGGAGCGCAAATATCGCACTTACGAAAGCGGAATTTTGCACTCCACTCGTAATCTGGCCCTTAAAGGGACAGTCTAGGCCAAAATAAACTTTCATGATTCAGATAGAGCATGTAATTTTAAACAATTTTCCAATTTACTTTTATCACCAAATTTGCTTTGTTCTTGGTATTCTTAGTTGAAAGCTTAGCTAGGAGGTTCATATGCTAATTTCTTAGACCTTGAAGGCCACCTCTTTTCAGAATGCATTTTAACAGTTTTTCACCACTAGAGGGTGTTAGTTTAAGTATTTCCTATAGATAACACTGTGCTCGTGCACGTAAAGTTATCTGGGAGCAGGCACTGATTGGCTAGACTGCAAGTCTGTCAAAAGAACTGAAATAAGGGGGCAGTTTGCAGAGGCTTAGATACATAATAATCAAAGAGGTTAAAAGTATATTATTATAACTGTGTTGGTTATGCAAAACTGGGGAATGGGTAATAAAGGGATTATCTATCTTTTAAAACAATAAAAATTCTGGTGTAGACTGTCCCTTTAATGAGAGGACTATAAATAACTACTTCTAGGAATGTTACATACTTTAAGGCATATGGGAGAGTAAAAATGACACAGAAGTTCTGAATATTGAGTAGTCAGATTACTTGACTGTTATAAGATCAAAAGGTTTTTCTAGTTTATCTGCAGCAGCAAGGTATGACTTTTTTTTTTTTTTTTAAATGTTTTTATTGAGGTTGTTAAGGAGAAAAAAAAACATGGTACAGGCAAATAAAAACTTGGTTTCAAAAGCATAGGATAATCACCATACAATATACATATTAGGTTACGGTATCACAATGTGCAAACAGTTAATCGCCCAATTATATAAATATAAGATAACCTCAGGTTTTCAATTTAAGGAGAGTCCCCTTGAAATATAGTAGAAAGTCGTAAACAATGGCTTCCCTCTATGGAAAATAGAGGCCTCTCTTGGACCTCCTGAAAAGAGTTTTTAGACATAATAGGGAATTTTAGGGGGAACAAAGAAAATAACAAAATGGGCCACTTTTGGACCCCAAATGCAAACAACTGGTTTGGGAAATAGCATACTTTAAGTACATTTAATGACTATGGAAAGCATTTAATTGAACCCATAATAAGAAAATAACTATACTGATAACTATTATTTACTAAATATTCCAACAGAGAACTAATTTGGCTAATGACATATGGAGTTATTTACTGTAATGGGGAAGGGATTCTTAAGAATACATATCTGTGATATAATAGGCAGAAGTTGCAGCTGCTGTGGAGGCGTTCAGTAGAGAGACTACATCATAAACATTAGAGTAAGGGTTATTTGCTATGTTTGTGCTAAGCCATATATGCACTTCTCAATCTCTCTAATACTTGGATTACAAATACAGGTTATATCCTGTCACTTTATACATATGTTCACTTGTGGCTGTAAGGAAGTCTAACACTGAGGAGGATTTACGCTGATACCAACATTCCTACGTTTGCTGCCTTAACCAACAGACGCTGCCTTGTCACTAACTCCAGTTTCCCTACTGGAGTTTTGACACTGTGACTCTTTTGCTCTGACCCCTAAGGACTACTCGCCTTGGCTTACCTGCTTCTACTCAGCCGGAATTAAAACCTTGCATTGTGTTCAGTCGCGGTTCTCACTGCTGAAAACTCAGCTGCCTACAGCCTCCCCTCAGCTTTTCACACAGAGCGGGTGACGTCACCGCTGCAGCTCCACGCTGTGCTCACAGAACAGAGACAGACACGCTGCAGTTCAGAACTAACTGTACTAAAACCGGAGGGGTTTAGGATTGCTAAGACTCTCTAAGCTTAAGTTAGGTTCTGCACCATACTACGTAGAAATCCACACAGACTTTAATGTTCAGTACTTGTAACTTAAATTCGTTAACAGAGTAGCAGATCTTAAGTACTTCATAACTGGATCTCTTACTCAAGTTTAATCTTAGCAACCTGCGGAATAGCCAGTGTGCAGAGTTGTTTCCTAAATAACATCATATTCACTTATTATCCACTGAGTGTACCTCCATACATAGTAACATTCTGGGTAAGGTGAAACAAACCACTCAGAGTATTGATTGTTCTGCAGTTGAGGTTCAGACCCACACATACCTTTGACAATTAGAGAACTCACAGTGAGGTTGTCTAATTAGTCCTGTAGCAAGTTATTATATAAGAGGGCATATGGCTCGTTACCGTAGCGAAGCATAGACGTGACTAAAAGTCTATGAGTACATTGACCCTACAAATCTCCAGCATTACTCCCAAAGAGCATTCACACTGTATTAGAGAACTGAGTAGTAAGAACAATGCTGAGGCTAAATGTAACTTGCCGTCACTAAGAATCTTAACTCCCTCTTAAGTGGCTATCTCACAATGACCTACATTTATATATATATATGCGAACACAATAATTAAATAACAAACTTTGTCAGTAAATGTGAAGGAGGTTATGCAAACAGATAAATGAGGGTATTTTTCATATTAAATATATACAAAATGTCAGAGTCAAAGTGGGAGTTCCTGTGGGGAACGTAATCTTAAGTCTGTGAGCCGGCTGTCTACTGAAGTGTTTACAACTCCCACCTTTAAAGAAATAAAATATTTCACCAATTCCAGATCGACCTCTCATGTCCAAGGGTCCCCGGTATCGTGAATAGTTCAAAAGGCACAGACCTCCAGGATCCCTGTTAGGTAACACTGAGATCAACAACTGTTGGTGCAGTAAAATGGGTAAGGATGCCATTTCCCCATCTGTTGCCATAGAGCAATCCTGACATAAAAGTCCTCCAGATACGGCAGACATATTGCAATTCCCCGCTGTCTTCATGTCTGTATAGCGTGACTGCTCTGTGTATGCAGGAGCCCTATACTTCTTTGTCGGCATTAGTAACTTAACCGATCTCCTCCAAGACAGACTCCCCCCTGTAGATAGATCACAGTGAATTGTTAATGAGCCGGTTCTCTCCACTTTAGTTTGGCCAGTCGATGGTGAAAGTGTATAGGAGACCGGTGAGTGCAGGGGGTAAACAGAGAGATCCGTAAATCCCATTGTAATAACGGGTATACTCTGGGAGACTTCGCAGTTGCTCTGGAGCAGCTGAAGCGGTCCGGATTCCCATGTTGTATTAGATGGGTTCGGGGAAAGTTGAGGCATATGTCGCTCCGACTCCGAGATCTCCCCAGCTGGTTCCTCAGCCCTTTCCACAATGTCTGGGGGTGTTGATTCCTCAAGGGGCATAAATCCTCCTGACTCCAGGATCTGGCATAACTGCCTCTCCAAGTCCTCAAAATGGTGCCGTATCAAATTCTGCATCTCCAGTTCCCATTTATCAACCGCTGCCATAGCCATCTGAACAGTAATTATCAGTATTCCCTTTCCTGCTATAGAAACTTTGTACGGCTCTTGCAATTGTAAAGATTGTTATCCAAATACTGGATATTGTAACCCCGGTGTACGGGGGGGGGGGGGTTAGTGTGCGGCAGCCCCAGACCCACACTTCATAATCCACACAGGGCTCGCTTTCCTTATTCAGTGCTGCATAGCTGTAAAATGGCTTCTAGGCCTGTGAGAAAGTCTGCAGCGTGGCTGACTCAAAGAGCATAGGCAAAACACAGTCCAATCTTCCGCTCTTAGAGTCTATCAAACCTCAAGAACTTAATCCTGCTTACAGTTTGCTGTAGGTAATTTGCAAAAAATCTATAAAAACTCACAGAGCTTCACAAAGACGCGTCTAGCCGCTTTGAGTGTAGGCTCCGCCCCCCGGTATGACTTTTTTTTTATTATTTATTATTATTTTTTTGAAATACCGATATATATTACTTATAAAGTAGTAAATAATTACTTCCTTAATCTACCTTTCAGAAAGTACATTTTTTTCTAATTTATTCTATCATGGCATTTAGGGCAATTATGAAATTGGGGTTTATTCAGTGAGAAAAGTATAGTACATAGGAATTTATCTCTTTAATTGATTAATCATTTTACACAGGGGTGCTAATTTTCGGTAGCATCATGGTATAAAATTATTTTCTTTTTAATCTAATCATACTAAAGTATCATCAAAATATTGTTTTATTTATAGCAATTACAAGTTCAGTTCTGAATCATTTTGAGTATTTGTAGCATCAAGGTATGATTTTACCACCATGTAATTAAAGTCTATTTTCTACGCACACTTTCACAAAAGTAATTATTTTCAAATATAATGTAATTATACGATATCATTATTTTGTTTAATATTTCCTTTATTTTTTTGTGTTCATTCTATCAGTTTACAGGATGACAATTTAAAATAATATTTGTTTTAGCTGAAGCAGAGGAAGAAATTAATTGCTAATTATAATTGCTAATTGTATTTTTATATTGTTTATTTCTAATATATACCTATATATATATTCATATAAATATATATATATATACTGTATATATATATATATATATATACTGTATATATATATATATATATATATATATATATATATATATATATATATATATATATATATATATATATATATATAGTTCCTCGTTTGCAAGAAGGCACTCACTGGTCTTTAGAGAAAACAATTTTTTAATTTATATCAAAAAGCAAATACATCCATAACGTTTCAATGTCGTTATGACATCTTTATCAAATGTTCTGCCAATATCAATATCTTAGAACAATCATGTGCCCAAAGTGAAAAAATCTTTGGGGACATTATTGTTCTGAGATATTGATATTGGCAGAACATTTGATAAAGATGTCATAACGACATCGAAACGTTACGGATGTATTTGCTTTTTGATATAAATTAAAAAATTGTTTTCTCTAAAGACCAGTGAGTGCCTTCTTGCAAACGAGGAATGTACATATTTCTTTTGAAGTGCACCCTGGCAGTTGTGGTAATTTAAGACTGTGCTTATCTATTTTTGGAGGACTTATATATGTATATATATATTAATAATATTTCTATTTGTATTCTATATTAACTATATGAAATAGAGCATTCACATAAAGGAGTTGACCCCAACCCTTTAGAAAAATGTTTCTAATGGTATTCAACAGAAAATCCCCATTCCAATCTCTGTTTTTTTTTGTAGATAAATAATTTGATATTTTTTCTAAAGGATTCTGAATGATTCCTATAAACATAGAATTTGACAAAAGAACAAAAAAAGCCCATCGTGTCTACCCATATTACTTTTTACTTTTTTTTAGGATAGCCTTATGCATGTCCCAGGCATTATTGAATTCCTATACAGTCTTTGTGTTTACCACCTCTATGGGAAGATTATTCCATGAATCCACCACCCTTTCTGTAAAACAATGCTTCCTCACATTTCTCCTGAATCTGCTACCCTCTGATTTAAGATTGTGTCCCCTTGTTTTTTTTCAATTTTTTTCTTTCTTTTTGTGGAAAATGCTTTCAGCTTCCACTTTATGTCACCGATTTCCCTTCTCTCCTCTAAACTATACATATTTAGTTCATAGAGTATTTGTACGTTTTATATTTTAGACCGTGTACCAATTAATTAGCCCTCCTTTGGGCAGTTTCTAGTTTATTTATCCTAAGTTAGGATTGTGTTTGACTCCTAGATTGTTTGATTACAATGTTTTTTGTTTGATCACAATGCTTTAGAAAAACGTATCAAATTATTTATCTACAAAAATCCCTATATACATTATTGGTGATTTTCTGTAGAAAACATTAGATACGTTTTTCAAAGGGATTGTAATCTACCCTATAGTTGGTTTCCTATTTGTTTGAAAACCTCCTACTCCTTTCTCCAGCCTCCCACGTTTGATAAATTTGCATTCTATGTTCTGCAGCTTATCCATGATTAGACCATGCTAACCTCTCCATTCTATAGTAATTTGGCTGCACAGAAAGAAAAAAATGAACAGGTCAGACTGTACAGACTAGGGATTGTATTGTAATCCCAGTAGGGGTTTTGTATCAAAGGGAAAGTAACATAAAGATGTTTATAACAATCCTTAGAAAAAGTGTATATATTTTTAAAAGAAAGTCACCATTTAAGTCTATGGGGATCTTTGTAGATAAATCATTTAATGCTTTTTTTCTATAGGACTTTGATCGACCCAAAAGTAAGATGGAATATTAACATGAATATATGAATATTTTTATCTATTGGGATTTTCTACATTGTGATTCTGTTCCAAATGAAATATTTATTATATAACTACTGTCTAATATTGCAATAGTTATTATTCAAAACTTTGTGCAAAAAAAATGTTGAAAAGCTTTTCAGGTGGACTCATTGTCAGCCAGATTGTTATGTTCTGGGTTCATTTTTTTTTTTTATGTGGGGTGATGCACAAATCCTTGAAAATTTTAAATTTTTCTAAACGTTCTAAAATCCATTGTATATTTTATCATTCTTATATACATACCCTTTGTTTGCCATTACTAGTTGCATATTTGTTTTCATTATTATTATCATTTATTTGTATAGCGCCACACAATTCTACAGCACTGGCTTTTTCACTTGTGACATCACTGCTAGTGCACCCTTTCATTTATATAGTAGGTTTATGGCTATCTAGCACTTTATATCTGTATGTGGTAATAGAAAGAGAGTGGGAGAGTAAAAGATGCAGATATTGGACTAGATTATTAGTGGGCACTTTTTATCTCTCCTGGTTGTGTATTAACCATGCTAGAAGTAAGCTTTCTGCGCATGTTGCATATTACAAGTTGAAAGTAAAACATTTTCACTCGTGTGCTAACCTGACATGCACAAATAGCCAAAGTTAGAATATTGTGACTGCACTGACACATTCCCCCATAGACTTATATGGAGGGTGAAAAGTAGAAGAAAAAGTAACACCCTACTCGCACACACATTTATAATTATATATATATAGGAATATCTATTCAAAAAGACATAAACCATATTCCCCTATGTGAAGATCATTGGAATGTGAAATATTTACAGTAAATGCACAATATATTACTTTATTAAAAATGAATATTGCATATTGCTTGAACATGTTTTTATCTACTTGACTGCAAAGGGCTCCAATGCAGTTACTGTATATATGTCTATATACTGTATGTATATGTAAGTATTTATGTATTTATATGTGTATATACTGTATATCTGTAAATACATATATACACATATAAATACATATCTATACACACACGCACACACATATATAAATATAAATATATATATATATATATACATTCATATACATATTTATACACACACACACACATATATATATATTATACATATATATATATATATATATATATATATACATTCATATACATATTTAGACATGTATATGTAAGTATGTTAAAGCCTTTTGCTAGTGATGTCGCGAACATAAAATTTTGGGTTCGCAAACAGCGAACGCGAACTTTTGCGGCGAACCGAGCGAACCGCCATAGACTTCAATAGGCAGGTGAATTTTAAAAACCACAGGGACTCTTTCTGGCCACAATAGTGATGGAAAAGTTGTTTCAAGGGGACTAACACCTGGACTGTGGCATGTCGGAGGGGGATCCATGGCAAAACTCCCATGGAAAATTACATAGTTGATGCAGAGTCTGCTTTTAAGCCATAAAGGGCATGAATCACCTAACATTCCTAAATTGTTTGGAATAACGTGCTTTAAAACATCAGGTATGATGTTGTATCGATCAGGTAGTGTAAGGGTTACGCTTCACAGTGACAGACCAAACTCCCTGTTTAACGCACCGCAAACAACTGCAAACAGTCCATTTGCACAACCGCAAACTCCCCATTTGCACAAGGTTGGATACCAAGCTAACCATGTCCCGTTCCTTGTCCTCACTGATGTCATTGAAGGTCTCTTCCTCCACTCAACCACGTACAACACCAAGGGTCCCCGAAAGGTGACAACAAGCCCCCTGGGACGCCTGCTGTGTTTGGTCTTCCACCTCCTCAAAGCCACCTTCCTCCTCTGACTCCTCTTCTTCAGACTCCTCTCTCTGCGTTGCCTCTCTATGCGTTATTATAAGGTGTGTTAAGTAGTACTATTCCTATCAGTTTAATCCCTATGTGCCTTTTTTTTGGTTTGGTTTTTGAAGCCACAGTGCAGCACCAGAGGCCAGAAAAATTAGGCATGTACACATGCCTGAAAAATTAGGTATTGTTGCAGCCGCTGCTGTAGTAGCGGCCAGAAAAATTGATGTTTGTTTCCCAGGCAGAAAGTGCCCTAAAACATTGCGGCTTGAACCCTAGCTGGTGGCGGATAAGTCACGCAAGTCATCCGGCATTCAGAGATAAAATACAGCAGCATGTGGACCATTTTTAGCCCAAGGCAGCTCATCTCATCAGGCCTTTTTTAGTCGAATGTATCGCCCACTGTCAGTCCCTTCGGGATCCATCCCTCATTCATCTTAATAAAGGTGAGGTAATCTAGACTTTTTTGACCTAGACGACTTCTCTTCTCAGTGACAATACCTCCTGCTGCACTGAAGGTCCTTTCTGACAGGACACTTGAAGCGGGGCAGGCCAGAAGTTCTATCGCAAATTGGGATAGCTCAGGCCACAGGTCAAGCCTACACACCCAGTAGTCAAGGGGTTCATCGCTCCTCAGAGTGTCGATATCTGCAGTTAAGGCGAGGTAGTCTGCTACCTGTCGGTCGAGTCATTCTCTGAGGGTGGACCCCGAAGGGCTGTGTCGATGCGTAGGACTTAAAAAGCTCTGCATGTCCTCCATCAACAACACGTCTGTAAAGCATCCTGTCCTTGCCGTTGTGGTCGTAGGAGGAGGAGGATTACTTTCACCTCTTCCCCTGTTAGATTCCTGTTGTGCTGTGACATCACCCTTATACGCTGTGTAAAGCATACTTTTTAATTTATTTTGGAACTGCTGCATCCTTTCCGACTTGCGGTAATTCGGTAACATTTCAGGCACTTTCTGCTTATACCGGGGGTCTAGTAGCGTGGACACCCAGTACAGGTCGTTCTCCTTCAGCCTTTTTATACGAGGGTCCCTCAACAGGCACGACAGCATGAAAGACCCCATTTGCACAAGGTTGGATGCCGAGCTACTCATGTCCCGTTCCTCATCCTCAGTGATCTCACTGAAGGTATCTTCTTCCCCCCAGCCACGTACAACACCATGGGTACCAGATAGGTGACAACAAGCACCCTGGGATGCCTGTTGTGGTTGGTCTTCCTCCTCCTCCTCAAAGCCACATTCATCCTCTGACTCCTCTTCCTCACAATCCTCTTCCAGCGTTGCCGCAGGTCCAGCAGGCGATGCTGATAAGGCTGTTTCTGGTGGTGATGGTGACCACAACTCTTCCTCTTCACGCTCATCTATGGCCTGATCCAGCACTCTTCGCAGGGCACGCTCCAGGAAGAAAACAAATGGTATGATGTTGCTGATGGTGCCTTCGGTGCGACTGACTAGGTTTGTCACCTCCTCAAAAGGCACATGAGCCTACAGGCATTGCGCATGAGCGTCCAGTAACATGGCAAAAAAATTCCCAGCTCCGCAGAGGCTGTCCTAGCACCCCGGTCATACAAATAGTCGTTAACAGCTTTTTCTTGTTGGAGCAGGCGGTCGAACAATAGGAGTGTTGAATTCCAATGTGTCGGGCTGTCGCAAATCAAGCGCCTCACTGGCATGTTGTTTCGCCGCTGGATATATGAAAAGTGTGCCATGGCCATGTAGGAACGCCTCAAATGGCCACACACCTTCCTGGCCTGCTTCAGGATGTCCTGTAAGCCTGGGCACTTATGCACAAAGCATTGTACGATCAGATTACACACATGTGCCATGCACGGCACATGTGTCAACTTGCCCAAATTCAATGCCGCCAACAAATTTCTTCCATTGTCACAAACCACTTTGCCGATCTCCAGTTGGTGCGGAGTCAGCCACTGATCCACCTGTGCGTTCAGGGCGGACAGGAGTGCTGGTCCGATGTGACTCTCTGCTTTCAGGCAAGTCAACCCCAAGACGGCATGACACTGCCATATCCGGGATGTGGAATAGTACCTGGGGAGCTGGGGGGGTGCCGTTGATGTGGAGCAAGAAACAGCAGCAGAAGAGGACTCAGCCGAGGAGGTTATGGAAGAGGATGGAGTAGGAGGAGTAGAGGAGGTGGCAGCAGGCCTGCCTGCAAGTTGTGGCAGTGTCATCAACTCCTCTGCAGAGCCACGCATTCCATGCTTGGCAGCCGTCAGCAGGTTTACCCAATGCGCAGTGTAGGTGATATACCTGCCCTGACTATGCTTTGCAGACCAGGTATCAGTGGTCAAATGGACCCTTGCCCCAACACTGTGTGCCAGACATGCCATTACTTCCTTTTGCACAATCGAGTACAGGTTGGGGATTGCCTTTTGTGCAAAGAAATTTCGGCCGGGTACCTTCCACTGCGGTGTCCCAATAGCTACAAATTTTTGGAACGCCTCAGACTCCACCAGCTTGTATGGTAAAAGCTGGCGGGCTAAGAGTTCAGACAAGCCAGCTGTCAGATGCCGGGCAAGGGGGTGACTTTGTGACATTGGCTTTATATGCTCAAACATGTCCTTGACAGATACCTGACTGTGGGCAGATGAGCAGGAACTGCTCAAGGCGAGAGACGGAGTGGCGGATGGTTGAGAGAGGGCAAGGAGGACAGCAGTGGTTGAAGTGGCTGAAGATGCTGGACCAGGAGGAGGATGGCGGCTTTGAGTTTGTGTGCTGCTTGTACTCATGTGTTGATCCCATAGGCATTTGTGATGTGCAATCACGTGCCTTCGCGAAGCAGTTGTACCTAGGTTGGTGTTAGACTTCCCACGACTCAGTTTCTTTTGGCACAGGTTGCAAATGGCATCGCTGTTGTCAGAGGCAGACACACAAAAAAAATTCCACACTGCTGAGCTCTGCAATGACGGCATTCTGGTGGTGGCAACAGCATGCGTAGATTGGCGTGCTGTCTGGCTGACCCCGGGTGCCGATGCATGCTGTCTGACTGTGCCACTAGCTCCTTGCAACGACCTCCCCCTGCTTCCAACTCGTCTCCTCCTGCTCTCTGTCTCCCCATCTGAACTCTCCCCCTGTTCTTCTTCTCTTCTAGCGGGCACCCACATGACATCCACGGATGCATCGTCATCATCAACCGCTTCACTTGTATCTGACAACTCAGCAAAGGAAGCAGCAACTGGTACAACATCATCATCATCACGCCGTATGTCCATGTGTGTAATGCTGACTGAGACATATCCCTGTTATCTACATCCTCTGTCAATAATGGTTGCGCATCACTATCACTCATTTCTTCCAACTGATGTGTAAATAACTCCTCTGACAGATCAAGTGAAGCGGCTGTGGTGCTAGTGTTGGTGGTGGCGGCAGGCGGGCGAGTGGTAACTTGAGAGGTGCCCGAAGCTAAGCTGGAGGAGGATGGTGCGTCAAGGTTCCGAGCGGAAGCTGTAGAAGATTGGGTGCCCTGAAACGCACACCCGTGAAGGAAACTGACTGCTATTATTTCACAGTCAAATTTCTATTTTTTTTTAATGTACACTACTGTTACACCAGATATGAGTTGCACTGGTGTGACACTGTGCCCTGGCAGGCCCTGAAACTCACACGTGTGAAGGAAACTGACTGCTATTATTTCACAGTCAAATTTCTAGTTTTTTTTTTAATGTACACTACTGTTATGCCAGATATGAGTTGCACTGGTGTGACACTGTGCCCTGGCAGGCCCTGAAATGCACACGTGTGAAGGAAACTGACTGCTATTATTTCACAGTCAAAAAAGTGTTTTTTTTTTTTTTTTAAATGTACACTACTGTTACACCAGATATGAGTTGCACTGGTGTGACACTGTGCCCTGGCAGGCCCTGAAACGCACACGTGTGAAGGAAACTGACTGCTATTATTTCACAGTCAAAAAAGTGTTGTTTTTTTTTAAATGTACACTACTGTTACACCAGATATGAGTGGTGGCACTGGGCAAGTGGGCACAGTATACGCTGTAAGCCTGACACACATGCTGGCAGGCAGGCAACTGCAATTAGATTACACAGGAAAAAAAAAAAGCAGACTGATGTTCTAGCCCTAAAAAGGGCTTTTTGGGGTGCTGTCCTTACAGCAGAGATCAGATTAGTCCTTCAGGACTGTAGTGGACACTGAATACACTAGCCTAACTATCGATTTCCCTAATAAATCAGCAGCAGCTACACTGTCCCTCCTCTCACTAAGAATGCAGCTTCCAAATGAATCTAAAATGGATGCTGTCCAGGAGGTGGGAGGGTCTGGGAGGGAGGGTCTGCTGCTGATTGGCTGGAATGTGTCTGCTTACTGTGAGGTACAGGGTCAAAGTTTACTCAATGATAACAAATAGGGGGCGGACCGAACATCGTATATGTTCACCGTGCTATGTTTGCCGGGAACTATTTGCCGGCGAACTATTCGTGACATCACTAGTACTACCCTTTGCATTTCTTTTTTTTTTTAAACACCTCATATCTTTTAGCACTTATAACTTCTATGTGCAATGATTTTTTTTTAAATACTTTTTATCAGAATGTGTTATTTTTAGTGTAACTGTACTTTTAAATGTATTTTTGATGTGTTTTGTGACACTTTTTGTTTTGCTTTTACTGAGGTCACAGTAATCATTTTAGCGTAAATCAGGATTGCGTGCACGCGTTCAAATGTACTTTAAACTTTTTTTTAACCCCTTAATGACCACAGCACTTTTCCATTTTTTGTCCGTTTGGGACCAAGGCTATTTTTACATTTCTGCGGTGTTTGTATTTAGCTGTAATTTTCCTCTTACTCATTTACTGTACCCACACATATTATATACCGTTTTTCTTGCCATTAAATGGACTTTCTAAAGATACCATTATTTTCATCATATCGTATAATTTACTATAAAAAAATTATAACATATTAGGAAAAAATTGAAAAAAAACACACTTTTTCTAACTTTGACCCCCAAAATCTGTTACATATCTACAACCACCAAAAAACTCCCATGCTAAATAGTTTCTAAATTTTGTCCTGAGTTTAGAAATACCCAATGTTTACATCTTCTTTGCTTTTTTTTGCAAGTTATAGGGCCAAAAATACAAATAGCACTTTGCTATTTCCAAACCACTTTTTTTCAAAATTAGCGCTAGTTACATTGGAACACTAATATCTGTCAGGAATCCCGGAATATCCATTGACATGTATATATATATATTTTTTTTTAGAAGACATCCCAAAGTATTGAATTAGGCCCATTTTGCTATATTTCATGCCACCATTTCACCACCAAATGCAATCAAATAAAAAAAATTGTTCACTTTTTCACAAATGTTTTCACAAACTTTAGGATTCTCACTGAAATTATTTACAAGCAGCTTGTGCAATTATGGCATAATTGGTTGTATATTTTTCTCTGGGATCCCCTTTGTTCAGAAATAGCAAACATATATGGCTTTGGCATTGCTTTTTGGTAATTAGAAGGCCGCTAAATGCCACTGCACACCACACGTTTATTATGCCCAGCAGTGAAGGGGTTAATTAGGGAGCATGTAGGGAGCTTTTTGGGGTAGTTTTAGCTTTAGTGTAGTGTAGTAGACAACCCAAAGTATTGATCTAGGCCCATTTTGGTATATTTAATGCCACCATTTCACCGCCAAATGCGATCAAATAAAAAAAAACTTTACATTTTTCCAAATTTTAGGTTTCTCACTGAAATCATTTACAAACATTTTGTGCAATTATAGCACAAATGGTTGTAAATGTTTCTCTGGGATCCTCTTTGTTCAGAAATAGCAGACATATATGGCTTTGGCGTTGTTTTTGGTAATTAGAAGGCCGCTAAATGCCGCTGCGCACCACACGTGTATTATGCTCAGCAGTGCAGGGGTTAATTAGGGAGCTTGTAGGGTTAATTTTAGCTTTAGTGTAATGTAGTAGACAACCCCAAGTATTGATCTTGGCCCTTTTTGGTATATTTCATGCCACCATTTCACCGCCAAATGCGATCAAATAAAAAAAAAATAGTCAACTTTTTCACAAACTTTAGGTTTCTCACTGAAATTATTTACAAACAGCTTGTGCAATTATGGCACAAATGGTTGCAAATGCTTCTCTGGGATCCCCTTTGTTCAGAAATAGCAGACATATATGGCTTTGGTGTTGCTTTTTGGTAATTAGAAGGCTGCTAAATGCCACTGCGCACAACACGTGAATTATGCCCAGCAGTGAAGGGGTTAATTAGGTAGTTTGTAGGGAGCTTGCAGGGTTAATTTTAGCTTTAGTGTAGAGATCAGCTTCCCACCTCACACATCAGACCCCCTGATCCCTCCCAAAGAGCTCTCTTCCCTCCCCCACCCCACAATTGTCCCCACCATCTTAAGTACTGGCAGAAAGTCTGCCAGTACTAAAAAAAAGGTATCTTTTTTTTAGCATATTTACATATGCTGTTGTATAGGATCCCCCTTAGCCCCCAACCTCCCTGATCCCCCCCAAAACAGCTCTCTAACCCTCCCCCTCTGCCTTATTAGGGGCCATCTTGGGTACTGGCAGCTGGCAGCCAGTACCCAGTTTGCAAATAAAATGTTTTTTTTCCTTTTTTCTGTAGTGTAGCTTCCCCCCACTCAAGACCAATCTCCCACCCGCTCCCAAACGCACACGTGTGAAGGAAACTGACTGCTATTATTTCACAGTCAAAAAAGTGTTGTTTTTTTTAAATGTACACTACTGTTACACCAGATATGAGTGGTGGCACTGGGCAAGTGGGCACAGTATACGCTGTAAGCCTGACACACATGCTGGCAGGCAGGCAACTGCAATTAGATTACACAGGAAAAAAAAAAAAGCAGACTGATGTTCTAGCCCTAAAAAGGGCTTTTTGGGGTGCTGTCCTTACAGCAGAGATCAGATTAGTCCTTCAGGACTGTAGTGGACACTGAATACACTAGCCTAACTATCGATTTCCCTAATAAATCAGCAGCAGCTACACTGTCCCTCCTCTCACTAAGAATGCAGCTTCCAAATGAATCTAAAATGGATGCTGTCCAGGAGGTGGGAGGGTCTGGGAGGGAGGGTCTGCTGCTGATTGGCTGGAATGTGTCTGCTTACTGTGAGGTACAGGGTCAAAGTTTACTCAATGATGACAAATAGGGGGCGGACCGAACATCGTATATGTTCACCGTGCTATGTTTGCCGGGAACTATTTGCCGGCGAACTATTCGTGACATCACTAGTACTACCCTTTGCATTTCTTCTTTTTTTTAAACACCTCATATCTTTTAGCACTTATAACTTCTATGTGCAATGATTTTTTTTTAAATACTTTTTATCAGAATGTGTTATTTTTAGTGTAACTGTACTTTTAAATGTATTTTTGATGTGTTTTGTGACACTTTTTGTTTTGCTTTTACTGAGGTCACAGTAATCATTTTAGCGTAAATCAGGATTGCGTGCACGCGTTCAAATGTACTTTAAACTTGAAATACAAGGACTCCTTCCAACGCTCGCAAACAGCTGAGATAAACCCGATATCACTCACGGAAAACAGTTTAGAGCTCCACTTGTAATCTGGCCCATTGTGGGTGTCGATAAACAAAATTGCTGGACCATGCTAACCCATGTCCCTTTAATTCCAATTGTGACGCTCATTGTAAACCTTTTTGAAGGTCAATATGTGCTTTAATTATGTCTTTAGAAGTAACAATTTAGTATATTTAGTTCATTGTAATTAAAAATAGAAGAACATCAAGAAATACTGAATTCCGTACATAACTTTAAAATGAAGGTGTGCGTTGTATCACCCCGGATACAGTATCAGCCGAGCATTGTGGATTTGTTGTACAATGTCTAGTAAAACAACTGCAAATCTTAGGAACCAAGGCTCCTCAAATACTAGCTCTGGTTTCTGAAGTTTAGATTTCTTTCAACATAAATTTCAATATTACATTTTTCACTGACAAAAAAAAAGAAAGAAAACATATTTTTCTGACTCCAAAGTATTCTGGATAGATTTTAAAGGAATAGTCAAGTCAAAATTAAACGTTCATGATTCAGATAGAGTATGCAGTTTTAAGCAACTTTCTAATTTACGTCTATTATTTTTTCTTTATTCTCTTGGTATCTTTCAGCTAGATTACAAGTTTTGTCGGTAACAATTATTAACCCCAACGTCGCCGCTACTATATTAAATGTATTAACTCCTAAACCTAAGTCTAACCCTAACACCACCCTAACTTAAATCTATTTTTAATAAATCTAAATAAAATTACTGTAATTAAATAAATTATTCCTATTTAAAACTAAATACTTACCTAAAAAATAAACCCTAATATAACTACAATATAACTAATAGTTACATTGTAGCTATTTTAGGATTTATTTTTATTTTACATGCAAGTTTGTATTTATTTTAACTAGGTACAATAGTTATTAAATAGTTAACTATTTAATAGCTAACTAGCTAAAATAAGTACAAATTACCTGTAAAATAAACCCTAACCTAAGTTACAATAACACCTAACACTACACTATCATTAAATTAATTACCTAAACTACCTACAATTAAATACATTAAAATTAAATAAACTAAATTGCGAAAAAAAGAAACACTAAATTACAGAAAATAAAAAAGAAATTACAATATTTTAAACTAATTACACCTAATCTAATCTCCCTAATAAAATAAAAAAGTCCCCCAAAATAATAAAATTCCCTACCCTACACTAAATTACAAATAGCATGTAAAAGGGCCATTTGCAGGGCATTGCCCCAAAGTAATCAGCTCTTTTACCTGTAAAAAAAAATGCAATACCCCCCCAACATTAAAACCCACCACCCACATACCCCTACTCTAAAACCCACCCAATCCCCCCTTAAAAAAAACTAACACTAACCCCCTGAAGATCACCCTACCTTGTGCTGTCTTCACCTAGCCGAACACCAATGGTCATCCGATGGGGCAGAAGAGGACATCTGGACTGGCAGAAGTCTTCATCCTATCTGGGCAGAAGAGGACATCCGGACCAGCAGACATCTTCATCCAAGCGGCATCTTCTATCTTCATCCATCCGACGAGGAACGGCTCAATCTTGAAGACCTCCGGCGTGGAACATCCTTCTAGGCCGACGACTACCCGACGAATGGCTGGTCCTTTAAATGACGTCATCCAAGATGGCGTCCCTCAAATTCCGATTGGCTGATAGGATTCTATCTGCCAATCACAATTAAGGTAGAAAAAAAATCTGATTGGTTGATTTAATCAGCCAATCGGATTGAAGTTCAATCCGATTGGCTGATTGGATCAGCCAATAGAATGCGAGGTCAATTCTATTGGCTGAACAGAAAATCACTATTTAAAGTCTATTGTGCCAATCACAATTAAGGTAGAAAAAATCACAATTAAGGTAGAAAAAAAATCCGATTGGTTGATTTAATCAGCCAATCGGATTGAAGTTCAATCCGATTGGCTGATTGGATCAGCCAATAGAATGCGAGGTCAATTCTATTGGCTGAACAGAAAATCACTATTTAAAGTCTATGGAGATTTTTAAAAGATAATATAGAATACAGGTAGAAAGTTATCTTTCTACCTGTATTCTATATTATCTTTATGAAATAGTACATTCACATTAAAAAATTGCATCTAATGTCTTTGAACAGAAAATAACTATTTAAAGTCTATGGGGATTTCTGTAGAAAAATAATATGATAAGTTTGTAGATATATATTTTATAAATAAAAACCTCAAATATATATATATATATATATATATATATATATATATATATATATATATATATATATATATATATATATATATATATATATATATATATATGTTTAAAAATAAAAGAGAACATATCATTTCTATATGAAGAATCATGGGAATAATAAATTCTTTAAAACTGCTCTCTGCATTCCCCATTAATATTTTAGATTCTGGCCTTTAAAGTCAGCAAAAATGCACAGTAGCACACTACATAGCATAAACTTACACATGCAGATACACACACTACATAGCATACACTTACACATGAAGATACACACACACTACATAGCATACACTTATACATGCAGATACACACACACTACATAGCATAAACTTATACATACAGATACACACACACACAGTTATGGATACAGATGGACACACACACTACAATATATATGGGTATCTGTAATTCATTTTATGGGCTCCTAGGGTTGGCAAGCACATTAGCTGGCAGTCTGTGGCTGCCACTGTTCGTTACCCTGGTATTAGCACTGCTCATTGTATAAAACTGAAGGCATGCTATTATTATTATTATTATTATTATTATTATCGGTTATTTGTAGAGTGCCAACAGATTCTGCAGCGCTGTAAACAGAGGGTAGTACAACAAAACAATTAAAGGGATCAGATGGGTAGAGGGCCCTGCCAAGAGTTGCACTGTTGTAATTAGCTCTTAAGAAGGTGATATACAAACAGCTGAACTTAAGGGGGTTCAGGGGATAGCAATGGAGGAGTGGAACTGGTATAAAGTAAGGTTAGCGTAGGTTGTATGCACCCCTGAACAGTAGAGTCTTTAGGGAGCGCTTCAAGCTGTTAAAACTAGGGGAGAGTCTTGTGGGGTGAGGCAGAGAGTTCCACAAGATGGGAGCCAGTCTGGAGAAGTCCTGTAAATGGGAGCGCGATGAGGTAACCAGAGAGGAGGAGAGGAGGAGGTCATGAGCAGAGCGAAGGGGACGAGAGGGAGAGTATCTGGAGACAAGGTCTGAGATATAGGGGGGAGCAGTGCAGTTGAGGGCTTTGTATGTCAGAGTGAGAATTTTGTGTTTGATCCTAGAGGCAAGAGGAAGCCAGTGAAGGGATTGGCAGAGAGGAGCAGCAGATGAAGAGCGACGTGTAAGGAAGATGAGTCTGGCAGAAGGGGGGAAAATGAGGAGCTCAGTTTTGGAGAGATTTAGCTTGAGGTAGTGAGAGGACATCCAGGAAGAGATGTGAGAAAGACAGTTAGTGACACGGGTTAGCAAGGAAGGAGATAGGTTTGGTGCAGAGAAGTAGATTTGGGTATCATCTGCATACAAATTATATTTGAAACTGTGGGACTTAATTAGGGAAGCTAGTGATGACGTATAGATTGAGAAGAGAAGGGGACCGAGGACAGAGCCTTGCGGTATTCCGACAGAAAGTGGTGACGGGGCAGAGGAGGCCCCAGAGAAGGCTACACTGAAGGTACGGTTTGATAGGTAGGAAGAGAGCCACAAAAGGGCTGTGTCACAGATGCCGGAGGATTGTAGGGTTTGGAGCAAAAGAGGGTGGTCGACAGTGTCAAAGGCTGCGGACAGATCAAGGAGGATAAGCAGAGAGAAGTGGCCTTTTGATTTTGCTGTAAGTAGGTCGTTGGTGACCTTAACAATAGCTGTCTCTGTGGAGTGATAGGGACGAAATCCAGATTGCAGCAGGTCAAGAAGGGAGTTTAACGTAAGGAAATGGGATAGGCGTGCATATACTATTTTTTCGAGAAAGTTTGAAGCAAGAGGGAGGAGGGAAATAGGGCGGTAGTTGGATGGGGATGTAGGATAAAGGGAAGGTTTTTTGAGGATAGATGTGACCAGTGCATGTTTCATCAATGAGGGAAATGTACCAGTGCTGAGGGAGAGGTTGAAAATGTGTGTTAGTATAGGGGTAAGGGTAGCAGAGAGGGAGGGGAGTAGCTGTGAGGGGATAGGGTCAAGGGGACAGGTAGTGAGGTGAGAGCGCAGTATAAGTGCCGAAACTAATATCATCAGGGGTTAGACATCATCACTACCAGAGGTAGGTTAGAGAGGTCACCATTACCCGTGGTCAGAGTGTATACAGCCTTCTTAATCCTGCTTAACCCACACACCATTCCTTATCCACAGGGAATCTAACAGGTATCTAACCCTGTGAGAGCAAAGCCAGCTGCTTCTGAGTATGGGCCCATGCATGGGGCAAATCGGGACAGATGACTAGCAACCCGGGATCAGGGGACAGACCCCTAAAATCGGGACTGTCCCGTGAAAATCAGGACAGTTGGGAGGTATGGTATATAAAGTATTCCTAACGCACCTTCGCCATTAGCGCAGTTGATCTTGCGCTGTGTCGGGTTAGCGCACAAGTGATAACGAATACGACAATTTTTTTTTTCAACTTGTGTGTAATATGTGTGCTTATCCGGCTGCTTTGATTTTTATTTTGAGCACAGTTCGCTCAAAATAAACAACAAAAACAAACTTAGTGAGCCACTAGTAATCTGGTCCCCTAGATGGATGCATATATAACAATAGATTAATAGATACATGGTTAGATAGAGATAGATAGATGATAGATAGATAGATAGATAGATAGATAGATAGATAGATACAGAGATGTTTAAACACACACACTAGTGTGTTTGTGCAATTTTACTATATTATTGGGAAAAACCTGTGGTGCTTTGTTATAGCATTGTTTTTATTTTAAGGAAACTTGCAGAAACTATGTAAAAAATGGAAATATTCTGTGGGTAACATCACAATTGTCTTGATAAAAGGAGACAGACAATCATTCACATTTGCAATCCAAGTCTTTTTAACTTATACAAACACTTTGGCATTTCTACACATGCTTTTGTAGATTTGGAAGAGAATCAGCAATATTCACAATAATGGGCTAGATTACGAGTTGAGCTCTATCTTATCTTGTATGCCTATAAAGGCGTTCTTTAATTAACCAGCCAATACAAGTGGCTGGTTAATGTTCCTGCAAGCTTGCGGTTTCACTTTGCTCTTAATGCAATTAACCAGAGGTCAGACTTCTGGTTAATTAAAAAAAAAGTTGCCCCGATTGCCCACCAAATAAGGACAGTTATTTAAAATGAAATAAAAATATGAGCATCTTTATCTTTTATTTTAAAAACCGCATGAAGCAGTTATAAGGGGTTGTAATTAGTGAGGGGATGTGGGGTGTTTGGGAAAAAAACATCACTGAGGTGCATTTACATAGAGGGGAATGGGGGACTGTGTTTTTTTATTTCTTTATTTAAGTAGCACTCAGGAAAGGCACACAAAATCAACAGAAGTCACTTGAGCCACGACCCATGCGGGTATAATATAATGAAATTGGAAGTTGGCATTATACAATAGTTTCTGCATAACCTGTTGCAATTTTGAACAATTAGAAAATAATAAACAAAACAACAATTGAACAAAAAAAATAAATATGCGAGAGCGTTCACCGATTATAAAAGTAGAGAAGCCAGATCTGTGCTTTGTGAGCCACTCCTTTCCCTCAGGGATGTGATTCCAAAAAGGGACATGCACCATCTTGTCTTTAAAGGGACAGTCAACACCAGAATTTTTGTTATTTTAAAAGATAGATACTCCCTTAATTACCCATTTCCCAGTTTTGTATAACCAAAACTGTTACAATTATACACATTTTACTTCTGTAATTACCTTGTATCTAAGCCTCTGCAGACTGCCCCCTTATTTCAGTTATTATGACAGACTTGCATTTTAGCCAATCAGTGCTCACTCCTTAGTAAATTTACGTGCATGAGCTCAATGTTATCTATATGAAAAACATGAACTAATGACCTCTAGTGGTGAAAAACTGTCAAAATGCATTTAGATTAGAGGTCGGCCTTCAAGAGCTAAGAAATTAGCATATGAACCTCCTAGGTTTAGCTTTCAACTAAGAATACCTAAAGAACAAAGCAAAATTGGTGATAAAGATTAATTGGAAAGTTGTTTAAAATTACATGCACTGTTTGAATCATGAAAGTTTTTTTGGACTTGACTGTCTCTTTAAAGTTTCTGTCATAATGAATGTGCTATTGAGAAAGGGGGCTAGAAATCTATCACAAACTCAGAAGGTATGGTTTTTATTTTTTAATTTTTTTTATATTCTGTTGTCAATGTCACCCTTCACGTCAGCTTGCTCTCACAACAATTGGAAGTACACAGCAATCCACAAGAAAGGGAAAGAAGGGGGTCTGTTGTGTATCCAGAACCAACATATGTTGTCTAGCTAAGATGATTACTATGTGTATAAAGCTACTAGACTCTTTTTTCAGAAGTTCTTGGAAAGCCAGTAGGAGATTTTCCCCTCTATATCTCTATAACTTGAGGCAGCACCATAGGAGATGTATAATATCTGGGAAGGCTGCTTGGGATTTAATACAAATATCTTGTGCATTTGAGACCTACTTGGTCAGAGAGCTCAGCATGCTAAGGCACTGTGGCTGAGCTCTGTAGCAACCCAAGGGTTGCAGGTTTGATCTCCGGCGAGGTCCACTCAGCCTTTCATCCTTCCGAGTTTGATAAAATGAGCAGCGCCTTGAGACCTTTATGGGTGATTAGCTGCGCTTAACAAGTACCCAATACATACATACAAACCTGGAGTAATGTACATTAGATGCTTTAACCTAGTGTGGGATTCCCTTAAAGGGATAGCAAACAATAAATATGTTATTGTTTAAAAAAGATAGATAATCCCTTTATTTACCATTCCCCAGTTTGCATAACCAACAATGTTATAGAAATATGCCTTTTACCTCTGTAATTACCTTGTATATATGATAATTGCATTTCAGGCAATTAGTGCTGACTCTTAAATAACTTCACATGCATTAGCACAATGTTATCTATATGAAACACATGAACTAATGCCCTCTAGCTGTGAAAAATCTGTCAAATGCAGAGGCAGCCTTCAAGGGCTTAGAAATAAGCATATGAGCCTACCTAGGTTTAGCTTTCAACTAAGAATAACAAGAGAACAATGCAAATTTTTCCATCTATCCTCTAGCTTTTGTATAGAAGAGTGTTCATAATGAGTATGAGAGAGAAAATATGAGATATGGAACGTATTCCTTGATGGACTAGTGTGCAAAGGGAGGTAATGTTAGAATTTGACCAACAGTCTAGTCCTTGCACTGTGAGCATAGTGATGTAATGTCTGCTCTGGAAATATGCATTTATCTCTCAGCTCTTGAAAGGTAAGTAGTTGACGGGTGGTTTGATTAGTAATTACGAGATAGTAATGCCTTTCGCCTTCCATTGCTGGAATACTAGAGTGAGAGTCCTGGATGAAAGTCTGGGTTAACCGTAAGGGGTAGGTAAATACTGAATCATTGTGAGATACCCCACAGCCTACTAAATATCCCCCAGACCCATAAAGGGTCATGGTAAAAAATATTTTGACTGATATAATGTGGCAGGGGTGACAATGTGGCCTGTGAGGAAAATGCTAAGTGATAATGTTGTAGAAGTTGTTGTTCTAGGTTTGGGGTGCCAAAAAAACTAGTGTCTACCAGTCAATCCACAACTTGCTTCACCAGAATAGCCCAATTATACCACAGCACGTTGGGTAGTTTAAGTCCACCTTTGTTTATAGAAAGTGCCAGTTATAAGCTACTAATTTATTTCATTTCCAGATAAATTTGAAGTATTAGATGTAAGAATTTGTATATACTGACAGGAAAATAGGAGAGGCAGCATTTGCAGTGGATATAGGATCTTTGGCAAGGGCATCATTTTAACTAGATTTATCCTTCCAAAAATGGAAATTGGGAGTCTATCTCAGTTTCTTAATAAATGTATTATTTATTTTATTATATGTGTGAAGTTTAGGTTATATATAAGATTTGGGTTATTGGGTTATTGTGTAGATTAAGTTATAAGTAAGGTCAAACTTTCCCAAAGACAGACCCTGTGAGTTGTAGAGCCGGACCACCTCTGACTTGTCTACATTTGTTTTATAACCAGAGAAAGATCTGAATTCAAGGAAAATTTCTAGAAGGCAGTGAATCTCCACCTCTGGATTAGAGAGGTAAATAAGGAGGTCGTCAGCATACAATGACAGATGGAGCTTATGTTCTGCTATCAGAAGACCATTACATTGTTGTCAGGATTAAGCAGGCTAAGTGAGAATTATTAAAGGGTGGTTTCTATTTACTACCATTTATTAGGTATGCGTGTCTAAATGCACAAGATGTATCTGTCTATAGAAGAAAGAAAGAAAGAAAGAAAGAAAGAAAGAAAGAAACTGCTATTTTCCAGCTATGATAATGTAACTTCTAGGAGTTTGTGGCATGTTGGAAGAAACATTGTTGAAATAGGTGGCTGCCACAGACTTTGCCTTTGGGCTCACTGAGATCAAAGTATGTCCCTGCACTTAGCAAGAGGGACAGAGGAGATGATTTGCTCCATCACATGCCTAAGAAACTGGGTGCCTAATCCTTAATTTACATGATGCAACAAGAGGTTGTGAGGTGCAAACTGTATGTGGTGTTAGTTAGTGAATATAACTATGTTCCTAGGCTATATAAATCATGTGTACATGTTCATGCTAATAGCCTGTAGGCTATGTGAGTGCAAGTACTAAATTATCTTATCAGCATTCACACTACTGTGCTTACCAAGCTGCAGGGCACCTGTTTCCAGTAGGAGAGCCCATCTTGTGTAGTGTGCACTGACACAGGATCTAAGGAAGGAGTACACTAACAAGGCCAACAGGAGGAGGCTGCATGACCAGGCCCAGTGACACCTGTGGCAGACAAGTGATAAACTCCCATGGAAGAAATACTTCCGCTGCCAATGAACCCCTTTACACCACTCTATCCTATTCCCAGCTCTCTTAGAGGAATATTTAGTCTCACATCAGTTTGAGAACCCCTTTCAATCAATGTGTAGATCAGTACTCCACGTTTCACCATCCTCCTTGCTGGAGGCAAAAAAATAACAAAGAAATCATGAGAAAGCCGTAGGGATTAAAGCTCTGTTGTTAGGGGTGTTTTGTTTCCTCCTGTAGGACTGGACTTTAATCCCACATTTGATGGCTCATGGGCTGTCAGCATCTTATGAAATAAATGTGCCCTGTTATGTGTAAATGCATGCGTGCCTTGTCTGATGTAGTGGAGAAGTTAAGAAGCAGCTGATGTACGACTGTTGCTTCTTTACTTGTGGGCTTGCATGCAATATGTTTAAGGGCTATTTTGAATGTCTCTATACTACTTCATGGCTGTAATTGTGCTTCACACTCTTCCTTATAATCATATCAGTAGTTATTTGTTTTCTCAGCTTTTTTTTGGTTATTAAACATTAAAGATTAAAATGCCCTAGTAAATCTTGAAGAAAAAGAGAGAGGCCAGAATTAAGCTGGCTAAAACATTAGAATTCAAACTCTACACACAATTTCCCTGGGCTCCCAGGTTTTATCATGACAAAATATATGCCTAATACATACTGTCAAAATAAATCTTTCATGATTCATATAAGGCATGCAGCTTTCAACTTACATCCATTATGGAATTGTATATAGTCTTTTTATATGCACACTTTCTGAGGTACCAGCTACCACTGAGCATGTGCATGGGTTCACAGTGTATGCCTATGAGTCTAAATATTGGCTGATGGCTGTCACGTGATACAAAGGCTGGCAAATTGAAGTACATTTTGAAATTTGTCAAATAAAATCAACTGCTCATTTAAAATTCAGAGCAAGTGCTATTGCATGGTCTTTTAATCATGCACTTGTTGGTTATGCAATTTACTTTATTTAAAGGGCCACTGTAAGTAAATATTTTCTATGCCTGTTACTAACTAACTACCCCAAATACACTTTTTATCAATAGCATTTCATTAACATATCTCTACCGTATATCAGAAATCTTGTCTGCAAATTTAATTGTTTTCCAAACCCACTCCGTGGGTATCCTTTGCTCTGTACCAATCCGTTTACAATACCTAGGTTTCAAAATGGCGCTTTAAACACAATTTCATTGGTTTAAGTATTTTGAACACGCAGTGCTGAAAATAGTGGGCAGGATAACGTGACATCATCGGGGAATAAAAGATATAACTTTTATAACGTTATGAAACTTCGTTTTGGAGAAAATATAGGTCAGTAGGTTTTAATTAATGTTTATTAACTTTAATATGTTAGTTGTTTGGCTTAAAAATTATAACAGAAAGTAATCCTTTAAAGGGATGAAATCAAATAAAAAATTCCTTTGCGATTCAGACAGTGCTTACACTTTTAAAAATGTTTACATTAGTACACATTATTAATTTGTGTTTAAAGGTTGAGCCAATCACACAAGGCCTCTATGTGCAGTCACCAGTCAGCAGCTACTGGGCCTATTTAGAAATGCTTTTCAACAAAGGATATCAACAGAATGATGCAAGCTAGATAATAAAAGTAAATCGGAATGTTATTTTAAATTGGATTCTCTTTCTAAATCATGAAAGAGACAAAAATGGGTTTTATGTCCCTTTAAAGCACAAGCAATTTATAACATATTAAATGTACATAGTTTTCATGCAAAGAACTCCGCATCCAATCCCAGCAGTCATTTACCAAGAAAGAACAAACATAATCAAAACCAAATACATCTCATAATAATCTTATGCCATTCATTATCACATCATTATGCAGGGTCATCATTTAAATAGCATTCATTTGATCAAGAAACACAGAAACTGATCCAATTAAAAAAACAATATATTATATTGAAAACAAGTGACTACCTTTTTAGACATTTCTACCAACTCTAAATATAAATATTTAACTCCACACATAAATACTCATGTATACACTTTTGAACCCTTCCTAGTCCAATACCTTCAAATATAAAATATACTTTCTGATCAATTTTAATGTTTTATGTGTTTTGAATAGAAATACTTGAATACTATGTTCTTCACTTAGAAGAAAATGTTCTTTTTATGTATATATATATATATATATATATATATATATATATATATATATATATATATATATATATATATAATACTGTATCTATCATCTATCTATCTCACTATCTATCTATTCATCTATCTATCTCATTATCTATCTATCTATCTATCTATCTATCTATCTATCTATCTATCTATCTATCTATATATCTATCTATCTATCTATCATCTATCTATCTTTCTGTATATATTTCTATAGCTATACACATGTAGATTTGACAAAAAATATACAGATTATTTATATGTATGTATATATATATATATTTCCAAACCAGACCTAGCACTCCAAATTGCCAAACTTCAAGAGATTTCCAGGGTGCACTTCAACCTTGAAGCATAAACAAATAAATACTGAGGCACTCAGAAATTAATACCTGTCCTTTATTAGTGACGTTTCGGGGCTGTGCCCCTTCTTCAGACTTAAAGGGTCAGTCAACACCAGAATTCTCGTTGTTTAAAAATAAAGATTATCCCTTTATTACACATTCCGCAGTTTTGCATAACCAACACTGTTATAAATACACTTTTACCTCTGTGATTACCTTGTATATATGCTTCTGCAAACTGCCCCCTTATTTGAGTTCTTTTGACAGACTTGCATTTTAGCCAATTAGTGCTTACTCCAGGGTAACTTCACGTGCATGAGATCAATGTTATCTATATGAAACACATGAACTAATGCCCTCTAGTGGTCAAATTGCATTCAGATTAGACAGGGGTCAAGTCGAGCAGGAACACATGGGAATGGAGTTCCTGCACTATTTTTGGAACTTAGTTCCCTCTAGTCGCTGCTGCTGCTGGTGGGAGGAGCTGGATCAAAATTCAAAAGGATTTCCAGCCTCCAACTTGTATTAATCTAAGACATGACTAAGAACCAATTGTTGGTTTGTTGATTTGAAACATTGTTGCTGTTGCTGTACTATGGACCCTGCATAAGTGAGTACAGTTTTTTTTACTTACAAGTTGGAGGCTGGAAGTCCTTTTGAATTTTGATTATGATATTGGGATCTGGCTAATCCCCTTTTCTGTGCCCCAAAGTCTGGAGAGAGGTGCTGTCTCCCCTGGGAGTTATTTGGGAGGAGCTGGATCACAGTGTGGTTAGAGAAATAGTGAGATCCTCTATTAATGGGCAGTAACACTTCCTACAATACACTAGATGTAAGACTGTCAGCTGTCCTGCTGTGTTATCACCCAGCAATGTGTGTAACACATGGTGCTTACATTTCTGTGTGGCTTGCTTTGGCGTTATTTAGCCCCCCTCAGCAGAAACAGGATTATTACACCTTAAGTGGGTGAGACCACCTTAAATACCTTTTCTCATGATTGGATACACCTGTCTATAAAGTTCAAGGCTTAATGGGCTCACCAAACCAATTGTGTTTTCCAATTAATCAGTGCTAGGTAGTTACAGGTATTCAAATCAACAAAATGACAAGGGTGCCCAAATTTATGCCCCAGTCTAATTTCGGTTTGATGAATATTGCACATTTTCTGTTAATCCAATAAATGTAATTTCACTACTGAAATATTACTGTGTACTTCAGTTATTTGATAGATCAAAATGAAATTGCTGATCCAAACACCAAATTATTTATAAATGAAAATCATGGAAATTGTCAGGGGTGCCTAAACTTTTGCATACAACTGTATATATATAAACAATATTAATTGTGGGGGGAATGGAAGTCTTGGTGAGTTCCCACAAAGTAATCAGCTCTTTTACCTGTAAAAAAAAAGTACAACCCCCCCAACCTTAAAACCCACCACCCACACAACCAACCCTACTCTAAAACCCACCCAATCCCCCCTTAAAAAAAACTAACACTTACCCCTTGAAGATCACCCTACCGTGAGACGTCTTCACCCAACCGGGCAGAAGTGGTCCTCCAGATGGGCAGAAGTCTTCATCCAAGCCGGGCAGAAGAGGTTCTCCAGACGGGCAGAAGTCTTCATCCAGACGGAATCTTCTATCTTCATCCATCCGGCACGGAGCAGGTCCATCTTCAAGACATCCGACGTGGAGCATCCTCTTTTTTCTTTGTCCGATGACTGAATGAAGGTACCTTTAAATGATGTCATCCAAGATGGCTTCCCTTCAATTCTGATTGGCTGATAGAATTCTATCAGCCAATCGGAATTAAGGTAGAAAAAATCCAATTGGCTGATGCAATCAGCCAATAGGACTGAACGTCAATCCAATTGGCTGATCCAATCAGCCAATAGGATTGAGCTGGTATTCTATTGGCTGTTCCAATCAGTCAATATAATGCAAGCTCAATCCTATTTTTCTACCTTAATTCTGATTGGCTGATAGAATTCTATCAGCCAATCGGAATTGAAGGGACGCCATCTTGGATGACGTCATTTAAAGAGACCTTCATTCAGTCGTCGGACGGAGAAAGAAGAGGATGCTCCGGATTGGATGTCTTGAAGATGGACCCGCTCCGCACCGGATGGATGAAGATAGAAGATGCCGTCTGGATGAAGACTTCTGCTCATCTGGAGGACCTCTTCTGCCCGGCTTGGATGAAGACTTCTGTCCCTCTGGAGGACCACTTCTGCCCTGTTGGGTGAAGACGTCTCAGGATGATTTTCAAGGGGTTAGTGTTAGTTTTTTTTTAAGGGGGGATTGGGTGGGTTTTAGAGTAGGGTTGATTGTGTGGGTGGTGGGTTTTAATGTTGGGGGGTATTTGTAATTTTTTTTACAGGTAAAAGATCTGATTACTTTGGGGCAATGCCCCGCAAAAGGCCCTTTTAAGGGTTATTTGTAATTTAGTATAGGGTAGGGCTTTTTTTAATTTTGGGGGGCTTTTTTATTTTGTTAGGGGGATTAGAGTAGGTGTAATTAGTTTAAAAATCTTGTAATTGTTTTATTATTTTCTGTAATTTAGTGTTTTTTTTTCGTACTTTAGATCATTTTTTAAAATGTAATGAATTGTATTAATTAATTGTATTTAGTTTAGGGAATTTATTTAATTATAGCGTAGTGTTCGGTGTAATTGTAACTTAGTTTAGGTTTTATTTTACAGGTAAATTTGTCTTTATTTTAACTAGGAAGTTAGTTAATAACTATTTAATAACTATTCTACCTAGTTAAAATAAATACAAAGTTGCCTGTAAAATAAAAATAAACCCTAAGATAGCTACAATGTAACTATTAGTTATATTGTAGCTATCTTATAGTTTATTATATAGGTAAGTATTTAGTTTTAAATAGGAATAATTTAGTGAATTGTATTAATTTTATTTGGATTTATTTAAATTAAATTTAAGTTAGGGGGGGTTAGGGTTAGGGTTAGACTTAGATTTAGAGGTTAATAATTTTATTATAGTGGTGGCGACGTTGGGAGCAGCAGATTAGGGGTTAATAAATGTAGTTAGGTTGCAGCGACATTGGGGGCGGCTGATTAGGGGTTAATAAATATAATGTGGGGTTCAGCGATGTTTGGGGCAGCAGATTAGAGGTTCATAAGTATAATGTAGGTGGCGGCGGTGTCCGGAGCGGCAGATTAGGGGTTAATAATATAATGTAGGTTGCAGCGATGTCGGGGGCGTCAGATTAGGGGATAATAAGTGTAAGATTAGGGGTGTTTAGACTCAGGGTTCATGTTAGGGTGTTAGATGTAGACATAAAAGTATTTCCCCATAGGAATAAATGTTGCTGCGTTAGAAGCTGAACTCTACTTTTTTGCAGGTGTTAGGTTTTTTTTTCAGCCGGCTCTCCCCCATTGATTCCTATGGGGAAATTGTGCACAAGCATGTTTTACCTGCACACCGCTACTGTAAGCAGCGTATTGAGGTAAGATGTGGAGCTAAATTTTGCTCTTTGCTCACTTTTTTGCGGTTAACGCAGGGTTTCTAAAAACCCGTAATACCAGCGTTGTCTGCAAGTGAACGGTGAGCATAAACTGCTCGTTAGCACTGCAACTCTATTAAAGCAAAACTCGTAATCTAGGTGATAGGGTTTGCTAAACAGATGTTGACTAAGTTAAACATTCTCTTGTAAGACTATTTTTTAATTGACTTTTAATACCAGATACTGCGCTATAGTGCTCCACTTGTAATCTGGGCCTATATATTTTATACAAGAATTGAAAAGTATGTGTGACTTTGTCTAGCCTACAGACCAAAGGCAGTTCTCAGACAGGAGCCCTATCAGTCCAGTTATGCCCCACTGCAAAACAAATGATAAATTCAATGCTAAAACTGGTGCTCAGAATCAACACAAAAAATTCAACATTAATCCCTGCTTGGCAGATTAAGTTTGAAAAAAGGGCTGCACACCAGTGCAAAAGTTTAAAGTAATGCTTTATCCCAGCCATTAGCATAGGAGCAATGTCTGGAGCTTGAAGAAAGACTAATTGCATGAGAATATGATCCAACAAAATTAGAGTAAGCCAGTCAAGCAATTGGTTCAAAACAGTACTGACAAAACACTCGCCTAGATTTAGAGTTCTGCGTTAGCTGTCAAAACCAGCGTTAGGGGGTCCTAATGCTGGTTTTGTCCTACCGCTGGTATTTAGAGTCTTGTAAGTAATGGTCTAACGCTCACTTTCCAGCCGCGACTTTTCCATACCGCAGATCCCCTTACGTCAATTGCGTATCCTATCTTTTCAATGGGATCTTTCTAACGCCGGTAAATAGAGTCTTGGCTGAAGTGAGCGTTAGAAAAAAAATTCAACATTAATCCCTGCTTGGCAGATTAAGTTTGAAAAAAGGGCTGCACACCAGTGCAAAAGTTTAAAGTAATGCTTTATCCCAGCCATTAGCATAGGAGCAATGTCTGGAGCTTGAAGAAAGACTAATTGCATGAGAATATGATCCAACAAAATTAGAGTAAGCCAGTCAAGCAATTGGTTCAAAACAGTACTGACAAAACACTCGCCTAGATTTAGAGTTCTGCGTTAGCTGTCAAAACCAGCGTTAGGGGGTCCTAATGCTGGTTTTGTCCTACCGCTGGTATTTAGAGTCTTGTAAGTAATGGTCTAACGCTCACTTTCCAGCCGCGACTTTTCCATACCGCAGATCCCCTTACGTCAATTGCGTATCCTATCTTTTCAATGGGATCTTTCTAACGCCGGTAAATAGAGTCTTGGCTGAAGTGAGCGTTAGAAATCTAACGACAAGACTCCAGCCGCAGAAAAAAGCCAGGAGTTAAGAGCTTTCTGGGCTAACGCTGGTTCATAAAGCTCTTAACTACTGTGCTCTAAAGTACACTAACACCCATAAACTACCTATGTACCCCTAAACTGAGGCCCCCCACATCGTCGCCACTCTATTAAATTTTTTTAACCCCTAATCTGCCGACCGCACACCGCCGCAACCTACATTATCCCTATGTACCCCTAATCTGCTGCCCCTAACATCGCCGACCCCTACATAATATTTATTACCCCCTAATCTGCCCCCCCAACGTCGGCGCTACCTACCTACAATTATTAACCCCTAATCTGCCGACCGGACCTCACCGCCACTATAATAAATTTATTAACCCCTAATCCGCCTCACTCCCGCCTCAAAAACCCTATAATAAATAGTATTAACCCCTAATCTGCCCTCCCTAACATCGCTGACACCTAACTTCAAATTCTATTGGCTGTTCCGATCAGCCAATAGAATGTGAGCTCAATCTGATTGGCTGATTGGATCAGACAATCGGATTGAACTTGAATCTGATTGGCTGATTCAATCAGCCAATCAGATTTTTCCTACCTTAATTCCGATTGGCTGATAGAATCCTATCAGCCAATTGGAATTCGAGGGACGCCATCTTGGATGTCGTCATTTAAAGGAACCATCATTCGGACTTAGGACGTCGTTAGAAGAGGATGGATCCACGTCGGCTGCTTCAAGATGGTCCCGCTCCGCGCCGGATGGAAGAAGATAGAAGATGCCGCCTGGATGAAGATGTCTACCGGTCCGGATGCCCTCTTCTTGCCGGATAGGATGAAGACTTCGGACCCTCTTCTGGACCTCTTCTTGCCGGATAGGATGAAGACTTCGGACCATTTCTAGACGGATCGGTGATACCCGACGTGGTGAAGATAAGGTAGGAAGATCTTCAAGGGCTTAGTGTTAGGTTTTTTAAGGGGGGTTTGGGTTAGATTAGGGGTATGTCGGTGGTGGGTTGTAATGTTGGGGGGTATTGTATGTTTTTTACAGGCAAAAGAGCTGTTTTCTTTGGGGCATGCCCCGCAAAAGGCCCTTTTAAGGGCTGGTAAGGTAAAAGAGCTGTAAAATTTTTATTTTAGAATAGGGTAGGGCATTTTATTATTTTGGGGGGCTTTGTTATTTTTTTAGGGGGCTTAGAGTAGGTGTAATTAGTTTAAAAATCTTGTAATCTTTTTTTATTTTTTTGTAATTTAGTGTTTTTTTTTTTTGGTAATTTAGTGTTAGGTAGTTTATTTAATTAATTTATTGATAGTGTAGTGTTAGGTTTAATTGTAACTTAGTTTAGAATTTATTTTACAGGTAATTTTGTAATTATTATTATTTTATTTTTTTAAAATCTTTTTATTGAGGTACTAAAGGCAGTAATACAAATAATATAAAAGTACACGACAACTTACAATACTGTACAAGCAGGGAAATGTGCAATCCAAACATTGTAACTCGTCAACTAATCTCATAAATAGTAAACAGTTTTAAACATCAGAGTTAATACCGAATGCCTAGACAGTTAGACACCTTCCATGTGAAACCAAGAAGGCCACTCTTGGACCTAAATTAATAGAATGTGTAAAGGAAGGTTTAATGAACCAAGGAGACCACTTTTGGGTCTCATTATGTGGACCTCAGATTTTATTTTTATATTCCTATAATATATCCGTTAGGATAAACATCTTGAAAAAAGTATAGATGGCACCAAATAGCTTATAGACTGATTTGCTTAAGCAGCTTAATATCTAGGAGATATTGCATCAATACACCTCTTCAACCAGGAATACATCACCTGCATTAAATATTAGAGGAGCTTTGCAGATGTTCAAATAAGGCATATTTATGATTAGGACTCAAAGGGACCTGTGAAAACTTAATAGGGGCAATTTTAAAGACTGTAGGACTCAAAACCTCTAATAACTTTGGGGGGGGGGGTTAACTTAAATACCCTTCTCCGGGGTATAAGCCTGATAATATGGTCTTAGTTTTTTATGCAGCATGAACAACATAATATATATATATATATATATATATATATATATATATAAATAATATAGCATAGGCATTGTGTGGCATAGACATGTTGAGATAAATAACAGACATTTAATTTGCAGCCAACATCCATCAGGGCCACGTGTAAGTAGTTTTTGTGAAATTACATCCCCACTTTTCATGCTAGTTAGGGGCCACGTTAATATAGCACTCTGGCTTTTTCACTACCTACTCTTCCCAACATCTATTACATTTGGGAAGACCCTGATATGACTGTTATGGGGGTACAAACCGGGTCACCCTCTGCTCCTGTCGGTCTGCCACATCAAAAAACAGTGTCTCACAAAATGGATCAGCTCCTTGAAGTGTGCATCAAGTATGTCGCAGATGCTGTCTTCTCCAGCTTGTACTTCCGACTCCATCTTGTCAGCTCTTGTATAGAATCCCTGGCCCTTGAAACAGTATTTCTAGTCAGGTTCAATATAGGGTATAGCACTGTGGTGCGAATCAGTCTCTGGTTAAGACTAAGCGTTAGGAAAATTTGCTTCAGCTCAAATGGCTGGCTAGACTGACAGGTCAGAAATATTGGGGGGGGGTAGGAGAAGGTATAGGCCGCTCCAAGGCCTCAATGGCGCACCTTCCCCAATCAGGTCTGCTGGTTCTCGTTGTTCTGTAAAATTTAGATTAGTATAATCCTTGAGTTGCAGATATCTCTAATCCCTTAACAGGAGCCAGATCCGAAGGTCCTAGGAGAAATGATCAGCCGTTTTTGGAAACTACAAGGTGGAGTACTAACTAGCAGCAGCCATCTAAGTCGGTGGTTGAACACGCCCCCAATTTTGTAATTATTTTAACTAAGTAACTATTAAATAGTTATTAACTATTTAATAGCTATTGTACCTGGTTAAAATAAATATACAGTTTAAAAGTATTAAAGGCGATATTACACTGTGATTAGTGTGAGCTAGATTGCCATTCCCGAAAAACACATATCCCCGTTTTGTTTGCGCAGTGGTATAAAAAATTGAAATGTATGTGCGCAAATTATGTTTCAAAATGTCCATGATATAGTTGCTGTACTATGATGTTATGTTACAATATCAATTAGTTTTAGAACAGTATATAAAGGCTGTGTCAGCCACTATCAAGCATCCGATGAAGCCCTAAGGTCAGCCCACAAAGGGGAGGGGCAAAACGCGTCATGCCTGACGTTTCATGAGAGCGGCAACTTTTGAAGGAAAGGAATAACTTACCTGGCAGCGGTTAATGGAGTGACCGTGTTCAAGGTGAATTTGGATTTACCGGTGCATATGTTCAACAGCCTTGGAGCCTTAAAGCTTCTGTCTTGCAATCTGGAAAATGCAGTAATAAAGAGGAGCCCATTGTGCCATGGATATAACCGGAGTCTGGAGCTGTCTAAATTCAGCTTGTTTGCAACGGACATGGTGGAAGTTTAATCCAGCAGGCTAAAGGCATGTACCGCGAGCTGTGGTGAGGCTGTTTTCATATTATCAACTGGTTTTCACAGGAACACTGGAACTTTTCTGTGGCAATTTATCCATTTAAAGGAGCATGTTTTTTACACTAAGTGCTCCGATTCTGGGACAATTGTTCTCATTATCTTATGGTTATATTGTTGCTATATTTGACACATAGTTGTATTATTATTGGGAAGCGTGTTGTAACACTTATGTGCTTTCTAGATTTGTTTAGTACAAATGTTTAAATTGTCTATAACACCAGGCCTGGTAATGTTTCATTCCTCATTTTAATTTTATGTATACACCTTGGGGTGAATTTATGTCTCTGGCTAACAGGGATTTAAGCAAAATAAACCACTTATTTTCTTTGACCTTTGAGTGCTGCCTTGTCATTCTTTTGCATAGCTAAGATAACAATGGCTATGTCTTCTCTTTTTTATCCTATTATGTATAATGCTTTATGACTGCAGGCACCTGGTCTTTATATTTATATCAATTGTAGAGTGCACACACCCTCTAATTTAGAATTGATTGATATATACAGCAGTATTTTAACGCTGTTTCCGTTGAGCACCAACTTTTGAATATAAATTAAGTGGAAGTTTATGTTCTTTGCTTTCCCTGTTTTGACTTTGACATTTTAAGTATGTGTTTTTTGGAATTGGCAAAATGGCGTTTAAAATATCTGATGAATGATGCTCTTACCTAAACTTCTATACATGATACAAAATATTCCTCTTTTTATCAAAAAGAAAGATATAGATCTTCTTAATTCTATCCTTAGATCATTTATATGGCAAGGTAGAAAGTCTAGAATCTCTCTTCAAAAATTATCTCTCCCACTGAAGTATGGGGGGCTTGCGCTCCCAGATATACGAGCATATAATCAAGCTTTTCTAGCTCGCACAGTTATAGATTGGGTATATTTAAAGAATTATGTAACAGATAATGACCTGGAAAAAAACATAACTTATCCTTTAAAATTAACAGCACTGATACATAATGATTCCAGTCAGATTCCGAATCAAATTAAGAAGTTAAAATCTATCTACAACCCTATTTTGGCATGGAAAAAGATATGTACTACCCTAGAGGTAGAGTACCATGTTTCCCGATATATTCCGTTTTTGGGTAACCCACAGTTTGGAGATGGTATACAGGAAGGAGTATTCAGGAAATGGAAAATACTAGGCCTTAGCAACATATATCAGATTCTAGATTTTGAGAGAAGATGTGTTAAATCATTTGAAACACTGAGATTAGAATTTAATATACCAAATAAAAATTTTTTTGCTTACCTCCAGGCAAGACACTATGCCCTAAATCTCATCCATAAATATGGATGGAACTGGTCTCTGGATAGCGTTGGAGATTGGCTTGCTGTTGCCAAACTGAGACACATCTCAATTGTATTTGGATACCAATTGTTGGTATCAGTAAAGGGAGCAAAAAATATTGAGAAAACCCAGAATAAGTGGAGTGCACTGATCAAACAACCTTTAGATCCTCCACTGTTCCACCAATCAATACTAGAAACTGCTCGTGCCACTCTCTCCGCTTCCTGGAGGGAATCTCATTTGAAATTATTATACATGACCTATTTTACTCCTGAAAAAGGACACAGATATGGAAGTAGTAGCTTTAAGTCATGTCCAAAATGTTCACTTCTGAAGGCAGACCTTCAGCACATGTTATGGGCCTGTCCAAAAATCAGGAATTTCTGGTTAAAGATTGAATTCTGGTTAAACAAGATAATAGCTCCTTCCCGTATAACACTATCTCTAGAAATAATAGTTTTTCTGTTTCAATTGAATGAGGAAAATATAAAGAGAATTATCAACATAACTATTTTGGCAGCAAGATATCTCATTTTCAGTAAATGGAAAAAGACAACTCCTCCTAGCATAACAGAAATTAAGAATTATTTAAAAAAGCAATACATTTTGGAACAAATAGACACAGACCCAAATAATGACCGAGATATCAGAAAATTATTCTTGAAATGGTCACCATTTATTAAAGATCTGTCACCTAGTGAAATTGACTTTTTGATATATCCCTTCAGGAATTCAGAACTGGTAATTCTTGGCACATGGTAATAATTAAGTCCTTTTTTTTTTTTTTTTTTTTTTTTTTTTCTTTTTCTTCTTTCCTTTTAAGATATTAGAGGGTCAGAGTGTAGGCACAGAGGGGGGGGACTGGAGCAAAGGAGGGGAATTGGGGGAAGAAAAAGGGAAAAATAGAGAGAAAAACCCTAATTCAGAATACGTAAAGTATAATTTATTGCTGTTTTTACTTTTTCTGTTATATGTTAGGAATTGAATGTGTAAAGATTGTACAGCTTATCATGTATATCTAAATTCCTCATAATATTTGTACATATTTGAAAAAAAGAAAGAAAAATATTTTTTTTTTGTTGTTCAACGAAATTGTATTCTGGAAAGGAATTAAATAAAATATTAAAAAAAAAATCTCTGATGAAAGATGGCAAAGTGATGTTAGTGAGGCATTTAAAGCTACAATAATTATTGATGAACAAAACATTGATGAGAAAAGTGAGGATGTGTTTACAGCATTTAAACTTTATAAAGCAAAAGCTATAAAAGAGCTAAAGCTCAAATGGGAAATTGCCAGCCTAGAGAATTATGTCAGGGGAAAATTAATACCCAGAGGTCTAAGGATCAAATTGGATCCAGGTATTAGTTTAAGGGGCCCTAATGCAGATAACGAATTTATTGCTAAATGGAACGCAATCCTAACCAAATGCACAATTGAATTAATGGAACTTATGATAGCAGAAGATAAATTAAAATTGGAAGAGAGCAAAATAGAGGTTGAAAAGGCATATATGGCAGTAAATGTTTTTTTCTGTGGATCCAGCCTTTGAAAAATTAAATAAAGAAATTCAAAGGAATTTAGATAAATTGCAAAATGAGGTTAAGTTTAGGAAGCGTAAGAAATTAATGAGAGATCAAGATGATGAGAGGAAAAGTAAAATTTACATCTATAGAAATAGCAATAATAGTCGTAATTCATATGACTCTGGGACGGATAATTCTGATAATGAGCAAAGTGATGCACAGATTGTAGGGAATTCCTCACTTGACCTGGCCCCTTTAGGCGGAAACCAAGGAGGGGGGGTAGGCAAAAGAGAGGGAGGTGGACGCTCTTCAAACAAGAGAAGAGGTGGTGGGAGATACAGGAACAACAGAGGGACACGGATGTTAACAAGGAATCAGAGAATTTAATCTCGATCCTTGGCTCACAACCTAGTGAGAGCACTGATGCTCTAAGGGTTGTTAATTTATCTTCCGTTCCTCTATCCCTCTCTCAAATGTCACTGCTGAGCAGAGGTTTGTCTTTCTGCCCATCAGCCCACCTGGATAAATTTGAATTCATTAAGGATCTAAACCTTTTCGCAAGAAAATTGGTCCTTAAAAAAGTTATGAAAAGGAGAGATTTTCCAGGTGAGATGATGGACACTAGAGACAAGCGTGCTATTGATGATCTGTTGTCCCTATTAGATGATCAAAATGATGATGTAGAGGAAACTTTACATCCTAAGAAATCAAGATTTAAGCCACCTTCTAAATATATGCCCCCTCTCTCATCTGCACCAGATATTCACAATTTTGTGAAATGTGTAGAAAGAGAGATTGGGGAATTACAGAGTTGTGGTGTTATCAATGATAATTTAAGTGTAAGTGAAAGGAGATCTCTTTTTGAGTTACTCAATAACACAGATATCATTTTGAACTCTAAAGGTGGCAATTTGGTAGTCATGAATGAACATGACTATGTAGCTGAGGTCCATAGGCAATTGTCAAACACAACACAGTATGAGTTAACAGATAGGTCAGCTTTTGATAAATCTTGTAATTAATTGTTATTCATTCTTAATGATGCTTTGAGGGAAGGACTCATAACACATAAAGAACATGCTTTTATGCATAAGAAATTCCCTATAGTACCTACATTTTACTGCATCCCCAAGCTGCATAAGTGTATGACTAAACCACCGGGACGTCCAATTATCTCGGGCATAGGGGGCCCAATGGAAGGAGCGAGCAGATATATAGATTTTTTCATGAGACCATTCCTCAGCTCATTGCCCTCCTATGTCCAGGATACTTCGGATGTCCTTAGAAAATTAGATGTTATTGAGGTTGCCGATGATACCTGGTTAGTGACTCTAGATGTAGAGTCATTATACTCTTCGATCCCCCACAATGTAGGGATTAGAGCTATTAGATTTTTCCTAGAACAAAGAGGACAAGGTTTCCAAGCTCATACTGATTTTGTCATTTCCTTGCTACATTTAATATTGAATAACAACATCTTTCAGTTTGATGGAAGATATTATAGACAACTCCAGGGAACAGCCATGGGTGCCACATGCACCCCCACATATGCCTGTTTATACCTTGGCTTGTGTGAGGCTCAGGAAATATTCTCGTGCTTTGAATCCCTGGTGGAGGCGCATGTGGCACTCTGGTTACGGTTTGTGGATGACATCCTGCTTCTCTGGAGAGGAAGTAAGGAACTTTTGGAAAACTTTTTGAGTATTTTAAATACAGACAATGGATATAATATTTTCCTCACTAGTGAAATTAGCAGAGATAAAGCTATATTTTTGGATTTATCCATCAATAAGGAAGGTAGACATCTGGTTACCAAGGTACATCGAAAGTCAACTGCCACAAACAGTCTTTTACATGCGAGTAGCCATCACCCTGAAAGTTTAAAAACTGGAATACCGGTAGGCCAGTTCCTCAGATTGAGGAGGAACTGTTCTGATGTTGATGAGTTTGAAAAGCAAGCTAGAGACATGTCCAGAAGGTTTTTAGAAAGAGGCTATTCGAAAAGACAGGTAAAAAGAGCATGGGCACGAGCTAGAAACAGTGCAAGAAATGACTTGCTTTATAAAAAATATGCAGCAAGGGATGATGCAGATAAGGTACGATTGATTACGATATTTAATTCACATTGGGGTAAATTGAGGTGCATTATGAAAAAATATTGGCACATGTTAACCATTGATGCTGAGCTAAAAGAATATGTAGGAGATTATCCACTCTTAACAGCACGCAGAGCTTTGAGCCTCAAAGATAAATTGGTACAGAGTGAATATAGGAGGAAAAAACCCACGTCTACATGGTTGAGTGAAAGAGATAAATGGCAGGGCTGTAGCCCTTGTGGACATTGTGTGTATTGCAGATTTATTCAGTAAACCTGCAAATTTGAAACTACGACAGGTAGACAGTATAAAATAAAACAATGGATTACCTGTAATAGCACAGGAGTCATTTACCTCTTACACTGTTCATGTCCCCTTTTTATATAGGGAAAACCAAACGTGACCTGAAAGACCGAGTGAGGGAGCATAGGGATGATATTAAGAACAAGGTGCAAGACAGTCCAGTGGCCAGGCACTTCGAAAGGTATCATAATTCAGATTTTACAATTATGAAAGTGACAGGGATACAACATATTAAACAGCACCGTCAAGGTGGTGATGTTGATACAATGTTACTTCAAAATGAATCCCGCTGGATTTATCGTTTAGATACACTGGCTCCAAAAGGTCTCAATGAAAAAATAGATTTCTCATGCTTCCTTTAGGAGGGTCCTTCTTTTGGTTTATTTATTCTTGATATGCTATATATAAGCACAATGGTTTATCAATTGACCTCTCTCAGTTTTAAAAGTATTAAAGGCGATATTACACTGTGATTAGTGTGAGCTAGATTGCCATTTCCGAAAAACACATATCCCCGTTTTGTTTGCGCAGTGGTATAAAAAATTGAAATGTATGTGCGCAAATTATGTTTCAAAATGTCCATGATATAGTTGCTGTACTATGATCTTATGTTACAATATCAATTAGTTTTAGAACAGTATATAAAGGCTGTGTCAGCCACTATCAAGCATCCGATGAAGCCCTAAGGTCAGCCCACAAAGGGGAGGGGCGAAACGCGTCATGCCTGACGTTTCATGAGAGCGGCAACTTTTGAAGGAAAGGAATAACTTACCTGGCAGCGGTTAATGGAGTGATCGTGTTCAAGGTGAATTTGGATTTACCGGTGCATATGTTCAACAGCCTTGGAGCCTTAAAGCTTCTGTCTTGCAATCTGGAAAATGCAGTAATAAAGAGGAGCCCATTGTGCCATGGATATAACCGGATTCCGGAGCTGTCTGAATTCAGCTTGTTTGCAACGGACATGGTGGAAGTTTAATCCAGCAGGCTAAAGGCATGTACCGCGAGCTGTGGTGAGGCTGTTTTCATATTATCAACTGGTTTTCACAGGAACACTGGAACTTTTCTGTGGCAATTTATCCATTTAAAGGAGCGTGTTTTTTACACTAAGTGCTCCGATTCTGGGACAATTGTTCTCATTATCTTATGGTTATATTGTTGCTATATTTGACACATAGTTGTATTATTATTCGGAAGCGTGTTGTAACACTTATGTGCTTTCTAGATTTGTTTAGTACAAATGTGTAAATTGTCTATAACACCAGGCCTGGTAATGTTTCATTCCTCATTTTAATTTTATGTATACACCTTGGGGTGAATTTATGTCTCTGGCTAACAGGGATTTAAGCAAAATAAACCACTTATTTTCTTTGACCTTTGAGTGCTGCCTTGTCATTCTTTTGCATAGCTAAGATAACAATGGCTATGTCTTCTCTTTTTTATCATATTATGTATAATGCTTTATGACTGCAGGCACCTGGTCTTTATATTTATATCAATTGTAGAGTGCACACACCCTCTAATTTAAAATACAAAGTTGCCTGTAAAATAAATATTAATCCTAAAATAGCTACAATATAATTATTATTTATATTGTAGCTATATTAGGGTTTATTTTACAGGTAAGTATTTAGTTTTAAATAGGAATAATTTATTTAATAAGATTTATTTTATTTCGTTAGATTTAAATTATATTTAACTTAGGGGGGTGTTAGTGTTAGGGTTAGACTTAGCTTTAGGGGTTAATACATTTATTATAGTAGCGGTGAGGTCCGGTCGGCAGATTAGGGGTTAATAATTGTAGGTAGGTAGCGGCGATGTTGGGGGGGGGCAGATTAGGGGGTAATAAATATTATGTAGGGGTCGGCGGTGTTAGGGGCAGCAGATTAGGGGTACATAGGGATAACGTAGGTTGCGGCGGTGTAAGAAGCGGCAGATTAGGGGTTAAAAATAATATGCAGGGGTCAGTGATAGCGGGGGCGGCAGATTAGGGGTTAATAAGTGTAAGGTTAGGGGTGTTTAGACTCGGGGTACATGTTAGGGTGTTAGGTGCAGACTTAGAAACTGTTTCCCCATAGGAAACAATGGGGCTGCGTTAGGAGCTGAACGCTGCTTTTTCGCAGGTGTTAGGTTTTTTTTCAGCTCAAACTGCCCTATTGTTTCCTATGGGGGAATCGTGCACGAGCACGTTTTTGAAGCTGGCCGCGTCCGTAAGCAACGCTTGTATTGAGAGTTGCAGTAGCGGTAAATATGCCTGTATGCTCCCTTTTTGGAGCCTAACGCAGCCTTTCTGAGAACTCTAAATACCAGCGTTGTTTAAAAGGTGCGGGGGAAAAAAACCACGCGTAGCTAACGCACCCCTTTGGCCGCAAAACTCTAAATCTAGGCGACTGTATGGTACAGTAAAAATTTTAATCCTAGCAGTATAGTATTTACTACGGAGTATAATGATCACTTTTCTGATATAGGGCTTGATTATGAGTGTTAGTTGAGCTAGAAATAAGATGTTTGAATTTGTTGGGTTGCGCTTATATTACGAATTGAAAGTAAACTGTTTTTGCTCTAGCCGTAACCCGACAAGCACAAAAAGCCAAAGTCAGAATATGGCGTGCACGTTCACATATTCCCCCATAGAAATTAAAGGGACAGTCTACTCCAGAAATTTTGTTGTTTAAAAGATTAAAATCCCTTTATTACCCATTCCCCTGTTTTGATTACCCAACACAGGGGAATGTGATTACATTGTATCTAAGCCTTTGCTTTTGTCAGACTTGCATTTAGCCAATCAGTGCCCTCTCACTTGTAAATCCACGGGCGTTGCTACAATGTTATCTGTATGGCACACATGAACTTACACCCTCTAGCTCTGAAAAACTGCCAAATGCATTGAAACAAGGGGCGGCCTTCAAGGTTTTAGAAATTAGCATATGCGCCTAACTATGTTTAGCTTTCAACAAAGAATACCAAGAGAACAAAGCAAATTTGATGATAAAAGTGAATTTTAACGTTGTTTAAAATTGCCTTCCCTATCTAAATCATGAAAGTTTAATTTTGACTAGACTGTCCCTTTAATGGGAAAAAAGTAAAAAAAAAAACCCCACTCTCGCGCAAACATGATTACATTCTTATTTGCACTAACTCAATGTAAAAATGTGAATATTTCACATTATAATGTTCTGCACATAATAGAATATATTCTATTTATTCATAAATAAATATTTCTACATATATATGATTTTTGTTTTGGTACAATATATATCTATACCTCGATATATATACATGATTTTATATAAGTATAGATATTTACAGCTATACATAGGAATATCTATTTAGAAATACATAGAACATATTCCCCTACGTGTATATGTATATATATATATATATATATATATATATACAACATATACATCTTTAGACATGTATATACATCTTTAGACATGTATTTTGTTTATGTACTATATGTATCTCAATATTAAAGCCCTTTGCCTGCCTCATATCTTTAAAACTTTTTTGTGCATTTTTTTAAAGTATTTTTTTGTTTAATAATAGATGGTGTTATTATTAGTGTAACTGTACTTTATAATGTATTTATGATGTGTTTTGTGACACTTTTATATTTCACAAAACTAATAACCAGAGCTCTGAAGTCGGAAGTAATCGTTCTAGCATTTACTTTCAACTTGTAATACAAGTGTAACCGCAATGAGTGCAAACCCTCAGGATAAACCCCTTATTGCTCGGGTGCAAACATTTGCGCTCCACTTCTAATAAAGCCCCTAGTTGGAATATTAAAGAAAATGATTTCTGTACTTTCCAGTGACCCTGTCTTAAAAAAAATAATTTAATTGATCAGGGCTGGTTTGTATCTAGAAAACCTTTGACCCTAGCTTCAAGATTATCCTCTAGTTTAGTTAGGAGATTGAAACATTCAAAAATACATGGTTGAACAAAAAGGGAAACTTTTTTGACTTGAGAGATGATGGAGGTTACAAGTGTATTAAAATATACAGCTTATAATAGATTTTATGACAAGCCCTTTTATGCTATCTGTAAAATGGTGTTTGCAGTATACCTGTTGGAATGCAAATTTTGCCACATTTAATATGTTGGAAAAACGACTAGGGAGGTCAGTACCCGAGCTTGTGAACATGCTAATGATATCAAAAACTATTTAAAAAGATTCCACTGTAGCAAGACATTTTAACTATGTGCATTTTACAAATGTTTCAAGTTTCACTATCAAGGACATTGATGTAGTGAGGATGCCACCTAGAGGAGGCAAACGGTAGAAGATACTAGACAAAAAATAACTTTCCGACAGACATCGATGAATGCTGACAGCATACGCTGTCGGCATTTATCATTGCACAAGCAGTTCTTGTGAACTGCTTCTGCAATGCCGCCCCCTGCAGATTGGCCGCTAGCAGGGGGTGTCAATCAGCCCAAACATATTGGATTGTGCGGATTGATGTACGCAGCCTCAGAGCAGGCGGACCAGTTATGGAGCAGCAGTCTTAAGACCGCTGCTTCATAACTGCTGTTTCCGGAAAGCCTTAAGGCTCGTGCAGAAACAGGGTCATCAAGCTTTATTCGGAGCTTGATAATTCAGCCCCACTGTGTCAAGTACTAGCAGTAGCACTGGAACAACTACAACAAATACTATAGCTATCACTGATTATATGTGAGGCAATGGCAAATAGCTCACAGAAGCACACAACTGTATAGCTTAAGTCAAAGTGATTAAAAATGGCTGAGCTTCCCTTGTCTCCCACCTCCATATGCTAGGTTAAAACTAGATTGGACATCCCTGTATGGCTTTGAAAGACTGACTTGCTGCCCCTAACATCAATCATTAGTAATACTCTGGCAGGATTGGACAGGGGATGTTGGAAAAATGAATGGTCAGACCTCCTGTATATCTTAAATAGTTAGCCAAACAATGTCAGCTTCTTCCCCTTTCCTCAGTTTCCTAGCGATTTGTTTTCTTGCTGAATGAACAAAATTTATAAAAAATAATGACACAAATCATTCATGCACCAGTTTTGTTCTCCTTTTTATTTGATTATTATGGATTTTGATGAATTTCTGCATTTATGCATAATCATGCGTATATCAAAAACACCTAAACCAGTTCACTATTTCTATTTTTGTACTCTTAAAGAATTTGAACTCAATTGTACATTAAGTGCCAGATTACAAGTGGCATGCTATTTAGCACACACACACTGCTGAAAGTAAACTTTTAACACCTGTGTGGGTTATCCAACATATTAGTAGTTGAAAGTAAATTGTTTATGTGCAAGTGAAACCTGACATGTTAACTTCAGGACTTCGGATATCGGATAAAACGGAATGAAAATGGTTTTTCTTGTTTTAAGGCATTTGAATAGAAAGGTTCCAAAGTGTATATATTTGTATACGTTTATATATGTGTTCGTATGTGTATATAAGTACGTATATACATATACATATATAAACACATAAAGACACATGTATATATAAATATATCTACATATATATATATATATATATATATATATTTATACAGACATATATATATATATATATATTATAGTTCCTTTTCATATACCATATACCTTTTAACCCTTATAAAATATTTTTATCAAAATGTATATAAATAATGTTTATGCGATAGTGTATATATGAGTGTAACACTTTATTTCAATGTATTTATGTTGTGTTTGATGCACATTTTTTAAACTCTTACTCTTTAGACTAGGGGGCCAAATTATCAAGCTCCGAATTGAGCTTGATGCCCCTGTTTCTGCGCGAGCCTTCAGCTCTGAGGCTGCGGACATAAATCCGCCTGATCCTATATGATCGGGCTGATTCACACCCCCTGCTAGCAGCCGATTGGCCGGGAATCTGCAGGGCGCGGCATTGCACAAGCACAAGCAGTTTACAAGAACTGCTTGTGCAATGATAAATGCAGACAGCGTATGCTGTCGGCATTTATTCTTGTGCGGCGGACCTGATATGCTACATCGGCCCCTAGGTCTCCACTCGTGCTAACCCGATGCATGCAAATTTAGAAATTGACGGCCAGATTACGAGTTTTGCGTTAGAGGCTATGCGGTGCTAATGAGTAGTTTTCTCTCACCGCTCACTTACCTTCAGCGCTGGTATTACGGGTTTTTACAAACCCGGCGTTAAAAGGCAAGAAGTGAGCATTGAGCAAAATTGTGCTCCTTACCGCACTCTAATACCAGCGCTGCTTAAGTCAGCGGTGAGCTGGTCGTACGAGCTTGTGCATGATTTCCCCATAGGAATCAACGGGGAGAGCTGGCTGACAAAAAGTCTGACACCTGGAAAAAAGCAGCGTAAAACTCAGTAACACAGCCCCATTGATTCCTGTGGGGAAACACATTTTATGTTTACACCTAACACCCTAACATGAACCCCGAGTCTAAACACCCCTAATCTTATACTTATTAACCCCTAATCTGCTGCCCCTGACACCGCCACCACCTACATTATACTTATTAACCCCTAATCTGCTGCCCCCAACATTGTCGCCACATACATTATACTTATTAACCTCTAATCTACCACTACGGACATCGCCGCCACTATAATAAACATATTAACCCCTAAACCGCCGCACTCCCGCCTCAAAAACATTAGTTAAATATTATTAACCCCTAATCTGCCGTCCCTAACATCACTGCCACCTACCTACATTTATAAACCCCTAATCTGTCACCCCCAATGTTGCCGCCACTATACTAAATGTATTAACCCCTAAACCTAAGTCTAACCCTAACCCTAACACCCCCTAACTTAAATATAATTACAATAAATCTAAATAAAAATTAATATTATTACATAAATAATTCCTATTTAAAACTAAATACCTATAAAAAAACCCTAAGCTAGCTACAATATAACTAATAGTTACATTGTAGCTAGCTTAGGGTTTATTTTTATTTTACAGGCAAGTCTGTATTTATTTTAACTAGGTAGAATAGTTATTAAATAGTTATTAACTATTTAATAACTACCTAGCTAAAATAAATGCAAATTTACCTGTAAAATAAAACCTAACCTAAGTTACAATAACACCTAACACTACACTACAATTAAATAAATTAACTAAATTAAAAACAATTAAATAAATTAAATTATATTAGCTAAATCACAAAAAACAAACAAACAAACACTAAATTACAGAAAATAATAAACAAATTACAAGATATTTAAACTAATTACACCTAATCTAATAGCCCTATCAAAATAAAAAGCTCCCCCAAAATAAAAAAACCATAGTCTAAACTAAACTACCAATAGCCCTTAAAAGGGCCTTTTGCGGGGCAAAGAAATCAGCTCTTTTACCTAAAAAAAAAATACAAACAGCCCCCCAACAGTAAAACCCATCACCCAAACAACCAACCCCCCAAATAAAATACTAACTAAAAACACCTAAGATCCCCTTTGCCCTGAAAAGGGCATTTGGATGGGCATTGCCATTTAAAGGGCAGTTAGCTCTTTTGCGGCCCAAAGCCCTAACCTAAAAATAAAACCCATCCAATACACCCTTAAAAAACACTAACCCCCTGAAGATCGACTTACTGTTCTGAAGATCGGACATCCATACTCAAGGAAGCGGCAGAAGTCTTCATCCAACCGAGCCCAAGTCCTCAAAGAAGCCGGGAGAAGTCTTCATCCAAGCCGGGCGAAGTGGTCCTCCAGACATGCAGAAGTCTTCATCCAGACGGCATCTTCTATCTTCATCCATCAGACGCGGAGAGGCTCCATCTTCAAGACATCCTCTTCATCCGGAGTCTTCTTACAGAATGACGGTTCCTTAAAGTGACGTCATCCAAGATGGTGTCCCTTAGATTCCGATTGGCTGATAGAATTCTATCAGCCAATCGGAATTAAGGTAGAAAAAATCCTATCGGCTGATGCAATCAACCAATAAGTTCAATCCTATTGGCATCCAACTATTCTACCTAGTTAAAATAAATCCAAACTTGCCTGTAAAATAAAAATAAACACTAAGCTAGCTACAATGTAACTATTAGTTATATTGTAGCTAGCTTAGGGTTTATTTTATAGGTAAGGGTTTAGTTTTAAATAGGAATAATTAAGCTAATAATAGTAATTTTGTTTAGATTTATTTAAATTATATTTAAGTTAGGGGGTGTTAGGATTAGGGTTAGACTTAGGTTTAGGGGTTAATAAATTTAGAATAGTGGCGGCGACGTTGGGGGCAGCAGATTAGGGGTTGATAAGTATAATGTTGGTGGCGGCGATATTAGGGACGGCAGATAATGGGTTAATAATATTTAACTAGTGTTTGCGAGGGGGGAGTGCAGCAGTTTAGGGGTTAAAATGCTTATTCTAGTGGCGGCGATGTCCGGAGTGGCAAATTAGGGGTTACAAATTTTATTTTAGTGTTTGTGATGCGGGATAAACTCGGTTTAGGGGTTATTAGGTAGTTTATGGGTGTTAGTGTACTTTAGAAATTTAGTTATGAGTTTTATGTTATGGTGTTGTACCATAAAACTCTTAACTACTGACTTTAAAATGCGTTACGGATCTTGGAGGTAGAGGGTGTACCGCTCACTTTTTGGCCTCCCAGGACAGACTTGTAATACCGGCACTATGGAAGTCCCATAGAAAAATGACTTTACGAAGTTTACGTAAGTCATCTTGCGGTAAGGCCAAAGAAGTGTGCGGTGCCCCTAAACCTGCAAGGCTCGTAATACCTGCGGTAGTGAAAAAGCAGCGTTAGGACCTGTTAATGCTGCTTTTTCAGCCTAATGCACAACTCGTAATCTAGCCATGAGATTGCCCTTGAGCAAATGCTTTTCCTTTCAACTTGTAATACACGCACAAGATATTGAAAAATTAACCTTATAATAGGAACATTGCTTAGACTTAAACAATTTTAAACCTAAAGTAAAACAATATAGCAAAGTAACAAATACAGGTATTTGAGTATCTTTAATGAGCTATATAAAAAAAGCTAAAATGTGTTTTCAAAAGGTCAAGGATATTAAATTAGAAAGTCTTTAAATTATGGCCTTGAAAAATAGTTCCTGATGGCCTGAAATACTTCTGTTGTTTTTCTCCCATACAAAGTGATGGTGAAGTTAACTGAATACAAAATCCAGTAGAAAATCAATAACTGGCTTGCTTAAGTTTCTGAATATTTTAAAATACTTTCACATTTTTTAAAAAAATCAATAAAAAGAGAGACATTATGCAAAACTATTTGCATGGCTATACTGATGGATAGAAATAAACAACGTATACATATTAGCCATAGTTCTTTACATTTTTCATATAAGCTTTGAATACTTTGATTTGTCATATACATAAGAAATAATTCAGAAACGTATTTTCCTATAATGTGTTAATACCTCATGGGATACATGGTTAATCTTTTGTACTTTAATTGCATATTGTATTTGTTTGTTTTATGTACAAATACAAAACACATGGGCACTATATAGCTCTACACCATTTTATGTCAAAAGAATTATTTTGAAAATGAACACTTTTTTTAGACTAGTATATATCAAAAATACCCAAACCAGTTCACTTTTTCTATTTTTGTACTCTTTGTCCAATTCGAAATCAAGGTATAAAATTAAGTGAAATTTCAGTCATAGATTTTATAACTTTTCTTCATTTTGTTATCCAAGTAGATAAACTAGTAATTTTCCCATTTTTTTAATTTCTTAGAAGGCATAGGGCTCCATTTATAAAGCTGCAGATGCAGAAGGTAAGAGTTTAACCCTTTGAATGCTAAGCACTTTCCCACCTGGGTGCTAAGGTGATTTAAGTTTTTATTTTTAAATTATTTAGTTTAATTTTTTTTTTTTAACTTTTGTATTTTTTTTCCAGATCCCCAAAGGTTAGGCGATTACCTTTCCAACGGTGGGTCTTGAGGGTCTGTAGCTGCTTAGATGCCTGAGATACAGGCGTCTAAGCAGCATGCCTCCTTTCCCTATACTTTGTATTGTAAATTTTTTATTAAAGTTGCACAGTGACGTCATTACATCCTCGTGCAAAACGTGAAGCCCCGGCGATGCCTGTCACTGTGCATGGAATGGTTGGGAGCGCCCATATCTCCCCCAAGGTGGGAGAGTGCTAGCGACGGCTCTGAGCCGTCATTAGCACCAGAGTGGGAAACTTGGCAACGGCTCAGAGCCGTCATTAGCACTCAAGGGGTTAATTTTGGTATGGTCAGTCCTGATTGTAAGAGAATAGAAAAAGGCGAAGTTGTTGTATTGACACAAAAACAAGAGTAGTATAAAAAATAAGAGATTAATTAACAACTGCCACAGTAAACACTGGAACACAGTTTATATAACTACAAGTATTAATTTAATACATTGGGGGGTGCTCTGAATATCAAAAGCACCAACTACCCTAAGTAACTCTTTCGACAAGCTCCCCTGTAATATAAATGCCAACCAAACTAGATCAAAGCTCAACTCACTATGGGGCATATCTATCAAGCTCCGTATGGAGCTTGAGGGCCCGTGTTTCTGGCGAGCCTTCAGACTCGCAAGAAACACCAGTTATGGAGCAGCGGTCTAAAGACCACCACTCCATAACTTGTCCGCCTGATCTGAGGAGGCGGACAGAAATCGCGGCAATTCAACATAATTGAATACGATCAGGTTGATTGACATCCCCAGCAGGGGGGGCATTGCACCAGCAGTTCACAAGAGCTGCTGGTGCAATGCTGAATGTGGAGAGCATATTGCCATCCGCCTTCAGCGAGTTCTGACGGACATGATCCGCAATGTCAGATCATGTTGGACAGGCCAGTCATAAATAGGCCCCTATATATGATCTGTGATATTATTATATAATCCATAAATTAGACATAAACGTTCTATGCCTATGTATGGGGAGGATCCTCTAATGCTCCAAGAATTGTTAATGTTGCATTAACTCTATCCCACAACTATAGTCCAATCACTACAGATCTCTATTACATACTGAAAATAACAATTTGGCCCTACACCTCTCAATTGCAATACATTTCTAACTCGCTCTATTTCATTAACCCTAAACCCAAATATGTACCCTAGGTAACCATAATGACAACTTTATCCTCACTAAAATTAGACCCCAACATTTAAAGGGTCAGTAAATTCACACATTGTTAAAGCTTACGCTTTCTTCCTCTATAACATTACATTTGAACCGCATTGTTAATTTTAAAATAATATTAATTTTAAAATGTTTTATTAAATATTAATTTTTCTAGTCTAACTGTTAATGGACGTCCGTACTCCAACCCCTCCATGACATCTCAAATGTGGGCGGTATAGACCAACTCTGTACTTCCCACATACTAATGAAGTGACCCCCAGTTTTCCTACCACTGAAGCTCGCTCACGCTTCTGTGTCAACAGAGCGGCTTTTTATTCTGACAATGCTACTGTGCATGTGTCTATGTCACATATATACATCAATACCATATGCAGAGCTTCACTATTTTCTTTAGATAGATGCGTCTTCTGAAGAATCAAATACACAATTGCAAAATTTGACGTGTGCTCTATTATATACAATGTTGGAAGCATCGATCGCTTCCCGTGAACATAGGATTATGAGCATGCACATAACTCAGAAAAGAGGAAAACTGAAGTAGATGATGTCATTGTGCGCGTGTTCACTAATCTGGTGCAAAGTGCGACAGATATCATCACTATAGGTTGATCTCTAATTCTTCAAAACTAGAAAAAAAAGTGGTGGTTTTGTAGCCAGACAGTGAACACACAAGGGGTAAAATTTTGGCGATCAAATAAATAGTATAAAAAAAAGTTTTTTTAAAAATTGATGAATGAAACTTATGTTGAATACATGTTGCACATGTAAGTTTTAGGTTTAAATTTCGGAGTATACTGTCCCTTTGAAGGATTCTTTATAATTCATACAGGCTTGGCACTGTATGGTCACAAGCATGCAATAGCTATAAAGACATACATTTGCCTAGAGGATTTTTATGTTTGTAAAATAAGGTCCAGTTTACTGGGAGAGTTTATAATAGAAGGAGCAACAAAGTGGATGATAACTGACAGTAAAGAGAGAAATGATTTTGCTTACTGATATATTATAATTCCTTGAACACAAGATTAGATGAAACAAATTATATTCTATATGTAAAGATTGCAATAGCATTTATCTGTCTCATATACTTTAATGGAGAATCTTGTTGGGAAAAAAAATGAAAAAAAAATTATAGGATATTCTCGGGAGTGCCTAAAACAAAAGATTGTATGATTAGCTGCACGTGCAAATGAAAGCAGAATCAGAGCTAGTATAACCTAAAGAAAGACGAATCCCGCCCAAATCTGAAATTTAAGATTGTGAATAAAAGGGGACTTTCTAAATCTGAAAAGAATTTGACATTATTTTATTTTCTCCAGTGTTTCTTTATATGACCATAACCTTACTACATTTACATTTTTATCTACAGACTTTCATGAAGCCATTTTGTTTCTTTTTCTTGCAGATTGATCAACAGATATGTTAACCAAGAAAAATACCATACGTATCTTTGGTTTGTTATTACTCATGATAGGCATAGGCTACATATATAAAGGGATTTTTAAAGAGAGCACCTCTTTTATACCGTTTGTTGATATTTTCTCAAAAGAAAGCACAAACCTAAATATTTTAGGTTCAAGCAACCCTCTAAATCAAGGAAATGGCATCATATTTCTGGAGACCAGGGACGTATTGACACCAACTCATTTAGTCACATGCGCTGTTGAATCAGCAGCCCGTGTATACCCTGATCGCCCTGTCGTTCTCTTCATGAAAGGATTGGTCAATGTAACTTTAGAAGATGATCAAAAAAAAGTACGGGCACGTTTTCCAGCTCTCTCATCATTTGAGAATGTCTACATTTTCTCTTTGAAAATGGAGGAAATATTTAAGGATACACCTCTTTTCTCCTGGTATTTAAAGGTAAGATAGTGTTAGCATATGACCACAAAACTAAAATAGGACATGTGTGCATCAAGACTGATAATATCCATAAATATTTTGATGTATAGCCCAATCAGAACACTAGTTTGGGTGAAACACGTGTAGCTGTTCTGCTTATTTTGCATCTCTGATAGCCCTCCATAACAACTCTGTATGAACTACATTATTAAATAAGACCTACCGTTTAGCCACTAGCGTCTGGTGTATACCGACCTGTTTCAACATCATCCTGCATTTGGTTGTGCCATCGTTGATCATGAGAAAGTTACTCAATTAACATTAATGTTGGATTGGATAAAGGTTTTTACCTTGTCACTCTGGGGACTGCTATAAAATTCTGCATACTAATCAAGACTTGCTTAACACGCTTTGGTAGCTACCTTTGCAGGACATTATTTGTGTTTTCTTTTCACAGGTTCTAAACTGGTCCATTGTCCTCAATTGTGAGGAAGGTATACATTACTTTTGTTATTTTTGTTTGAGTACAGTGCCTTTATTTCTTTTGTTATTTAATTGTTGGAAATTAAAGGATGTTGAAAATTCTCACACTCAGTCTCTGGAACTGTCTTTTTGGCCTTAGCCTTCCACACTTTATATTTGCTTAATGAGCTAGTGCTGGTCAAAGGTATAGCTGGTTGTTGCTCTTTTTCTATTTTATTTAAATTTCTCTTACCTCCGTGCACCGGATGAAAGTTCAATTTTTGTTTCATCTGTGCTCAGCAACTAATTACATCTTGTTAAAGCTGGTATAACTTTGTCATATTTTAACTTATATTCACATTACATCCATATTTTAGAAGCCACTTTAGGAAAGTAGGCATGACTAATAAAAAACAGCTCTGAAAATTTCCTTTTTATAGAATTTTAAATTACATTTGATACAGTGTTGAGTAAATGGCTAGCTGCATTAAATGAGGATTTGGTGCTCATTGAACCATTTAGTTATATAATCCTTATGTATTATATACATAATTATGTTTTCCGGAGGTTTATTCTTAGCTTCATTGGGCCTCCTGTGAGCCCCATGTTTCTGGCTTGTTCAATTTGTAATAATACTAGTCATGACAGACTGAATTCTTATAATATAATCTAACCCAATGTGTGAAAAGGCAATATTAAATGTCCAAATGGAGAGCAAATTCACAACCAAGAATAACATCTTACCCTAGGAGACTTGTGTGTGAAAGAGTTGTAAAATCTATTTCAAAGAATAAATTCACAGGTACAGTGCTATAGTTCAGTAAAATACATTTTGTATATCGTTTAAGTGCTAAGCCAATCCAAGGTATTGCATTTTAAAAGTCCAAAGCCCAGCAGCAAATGCCTGAAAAGTATTTTCCGATGGATTGGAATAGCTGAGTTAAATTGTCCCCATTAAATTAAAGGGGTTGTTCCTGAGCCATGAATTCATTTGGAAAGTGAAAGGTTAATGGGTTATTAGGAAGGGGGAGGGTGAATTGATTTTGAGGTTTATGGGCCGAATTATCAAGCTTCGAATGGAGCTTGATGCCCTTGTCTCTGCACGAGCCTACGTTCTTAAGACCGCTGCTCCATAACTGGTCTGCCTACTATGAGGCTGCGGACATCAATCCGCCCAATCTCATACGATCAGGCTGATTGACAACCCCTGCTAGCGGTCTGGCACAAGCAGTTTACAAGAACTGCTTGTGCAATAATAAATGCCGACAGCGTATGCTTTCAGCATTCATCGATGTCTGTCGGACACGATCCGCTGAGCGGATCATGTCGGACAGAGAGATGGTAAATCGGCCCCTATATCTTAAAAAACCCTGGAAAAATCCAATCAAAGCAATTCACATAGGGATTTTGTTGAATCTGAATGGACCCAAATGATCCTTACTCTGATAAAATATAAATTTGCAGGTATTCAAATAAATAGGAAAACTACAACCTACAGCCTATAGCTGAAAAGTTGCTGGGTAATAGTGGATTGTGATTAGAACACAAATAAAAGAAAGAAATGTAGACTCCAAAATTGTACTCTTGCCTCATACCTTACAGGGACATGAAACCCGATTTTTTTCTTTCACGATTCTGAAATTGCATGCAGTGTAAAACATCATTTCAATTTATTTATATTATCAAATATGCTTCATTATCTTGGTATCCTTTCCTTTGTTAAAGAAGCAGCAATGCACTACTGGGAACATTGGATAAGCCAATAAGATGAGACATATATGTGCAGCCACCAATCAGCAACTACTGAGCCTACAAAACAAATGAGATAATAGAAGTAAATTGGAAAGTTGCTTAAAATCACATGCTTCATCTGAATCATGAAAGAAAAAAGTTGGGGTTAATGTCCCTTTAAGTATGTACCTTAAATGGATCCTATAAACGTTATGGAATACAAGAAAAAATGTATCAAGCACTGGCAGACGTTTTTATCTTATTTATTGCAAAACACACAGCTAAAATTAACAACAGTAGAAATGCATAGGAGGTGGATACAGCGTCATGTGACCCCACAAAATGTAACTAGAAATATTACGCTTGTTCTACATAACCGTTAAATTTTGTGGGACCACATGACGCTGTACATTAAATTGTTTAATAGAATCCGCCCTATACTGTAAAATTAGAAAATTTGGAATTCACATATTTTATTATATTTGTAAAACTTGTATGTTGGTTTGTTTTTCCCAATTCACAATTTACACTGCGCGCGCATGCGCACTGAAGGCAACTCGCCTGTAGAAATCATGGACCCTCTGATGCAGCTTATTAAGCTGATCGTGAGGAGTTGGGTCGTGTGCACATGCACGGTATTGTGTGCGCATGTGCAATGCAGTCTAATGGCCATATAATTCCTTGACCCTTTGCTTAGACCGAAACAGCTGATTTTGGGAGGTTGGGCCATTTGTTAAACTGATCTCGGCACAGAGCACAGGGGTAAAGCAGAGTCACCAGGGTATAAATTAGAGGCACATTGCATGTAGGTTGTGCTGCAGTCTTCTTGGCAGCTTCTCTGTCATTTGGATTTGCCAGTGCTCCAGTTGCTGACAGTTTCTGAGATTTGGCCTACACATATACAGAGTACCTTTCCTGCACCCATTAATGTCTTCTGTGCCTCAACTATTGATCCTTCTGGACGTATTGGAATATACAGCTGGCAGGGAGATGCAGCAGATGTCAGTGAACAGAGTTTGCTAGTGCTACAACTAAAAGACAGCATCGAGGTTTGTGATCTGACTTTTTATCAGCAGTGGACATTGCTGTTGAGATGAACACTTGATGATATAAACTGTATGTATGCTGGCTATGGCCTGGCACAAATCTCCACAATAATACTACAGCTTCTCTACACACATCCTTGAATTATGGTTAAAATGTCTCCAACTCCTATGCATTTCTACTGTTGCTAATTTTAGCTGTGTGTTTTGCAACAAACTATATAAAATTGTCTATCAGTGCTTGATACATTTTTCTTGTTTTCAATAAAGTTGATGGGACTAATTTAAGTTACATACTTAGGGCAGAAGGCAAGAGTGCAATTTTAGAGTCTAAATTGTTTTTTTTTTTATTTGTATTCTAATTTCTGTTTTTTACTCCAGCACCACTATTACCATATGCTTATTGCCTGCCTTTCCTAATTCCTTGAGAATAATTGTATTTTTGTGTTCTACTCTAATAGTGGACAGTGAGCTACCATAAATGAGCCACTCAAAAATGTTGTAGCTCAAGTACTGCAGCAACTTCCAAGTAATAGCAACAGATTTAATTTTTTACGGGACTCACCAGGACACAATAGTTACAGTATCCGTATCCTATGACCGTGACAACTCTGTGTGACATTACTGCTGCTGACCTCTTTCTTCAAGAATCTAAAAAGCACTTTCACAGCTGATTTTATTTGCATAAACATAAATTAGTTACTCTTCCTACTCAAATAAATCTAACGGTTGCTGTCCTAGTCCCCCTCAAAACAATTAACTCACAGGCACTCACTGCAATTAAATCTAACCATATTGACCCCCCCTCCATCAATTGACCTTGCAAATTATGTGTTTGTGTTGCTTATTTATTTATTTAATTACATTATATATGAACCTAGGAATGGGTGGAAACTTAAATGTATTCTAAAACGATGAAGTAACCCTTCTAATGAGGAAGTAACCCTTCAAAGAGGAAGTAACCATTCTAATAAGAAGTAACCCTTCTAATGAGGAAGTAACCCTTCTAATAAGAAGTAACCCTTCTAATGAGGAAGTAACCCTTCTAATAAGAAGTAACCCTTCTAATGAGGAAGTAACCCTTCTAATAAGAAGTAACCCTTCTAATGAGGAAGTAACCCTTCTAATAAGAAGTAACCCTTCTAATAAGGAAGTAACCCTTCAAAGAGGAAGTAACCATTCTAATAAGAAGTAACCCTTCTAATGAGGAATTAACCCTTCTAATAAGAAGTAACCCTTCTAATGAGGAAGTAACCCTTCTAATAAGAAGTAACCCTTCTAATGAGGAAGTAACCCTTCTAATGAGGAAGTAACCCTTCTAATAAGAAGTAACCCTTCTATGATTTCAGAAGTTAGTAGAGCAGAAATTTAGAAGTTAGCATAGCTTTAAAATGTTATGAAAATGTAAATATCTTATAGTTAAATATTTTCTTAAATTAAAAAACTCCTGTGACCCCTTGCATTAAGTGCTTTCTCAACATCAAAATAAACTTCATTATCTCTCCTTCAGCAATGTTTTACCTTAGGAAGCACATAGCACCTAAAAACTCCATTTATTGTACTGGATTTTACCTACTACAATTAACATCTTACATGCCCAACTTCCTCTAACAACTAAACATTAACCAGAACCTCCATCCTTTGTGGGTACCCCTTCTACACTTGATTTAGCCACAGTACTCCAATACTCCCAGCACCTAAACTCTAAATTTTACCTTATCCAACTACATTAACCCCTGCTACACAGGATTCTTTTCACCTCCCTTAAACCTTACCTCCTGAACCCCTTACCTTAACTCTTAACTGTGCTTTGCCCCTACTGCACTAAACCTCAATACATTAAAAGTCATTGTATTAACCTCTCTAAATGCAACTTATCAATGGCTTCTTAGATGCACCATTCATCTTATTACTAACCACAACCATCCTAACCATGAAACATTTTCCACTTTAAAACACCTATTCAGAGGGCCTGTGCTCCCACTAGGCAAGTTAGACAGCCGCCTAGGGCACAGCGGCGGTGCTGTGACTGCTGTCAATATCAGATCATTGTGTGTCACAGTCTAATCCACCTTAAGACGCTGCTGCAGCTATCCCTGAGCAACCATATTATGCGGCACAGGCTAATGACATCACTCCTGGCGGATGGGCTGTAGTAACACAGTCTTCCACCTGGCACTCACTTTACCTACTTTTTTAACGCTCCTTGAACTTCTTTAATTTCTTACACCCCTCCTGTGCCAGTCATGAAGCATCTTCCCCTTCACTCTGGGCTCACAGCCTCACACAGTTGTGTGTTTTCTCTTCTCCTGCTTGTTGTTAAGATTTTGCAGCTCAGGGCTCTGACATGGGTTTGACCCTTGCATTGCTTCTCTATGTGTTGCCCCTGGTACTCCTGGACTGGCTGTGCTACCTGCACCTGCCGGTGTCTCTGGGGATACTGTGCTTGAACACTGCCTGCTGGTAGGTGCTGGCTGCTGGTTATGGCAACACCAAGAAAGGTGCTGCAGGCGAAGGGAAAAATACTGACAATGTTTATTACAGGTAAGCGATCTGTGATGACCTACCCTATATCAAGTAGAACTTATTACCAGAAATCTCTGAGATAATATGCCCAGCAAATGTACATGGATTGGTATTATGGAACCCATAGTGTACCTTTAATATGTGTGTAATAGTATTTTTGCTGAGATAAAATTGAAATTTCATCAATATCCCTTCCCAGACTTTCTAATTTGTCTGTTCTACTAAAAATTAAACATTTTATATTTCAGTGCTATACTTATATGCCACTTTAACAGAAGAATAAATCTCCTAACCCATCTCCCTCCCTCCCTCTCCCTCCCTCCCTCCCTCCCTCCCTCCCTCTCTCCCTCCCTCCTTCCCTCTCTCTCTCCCTCCCTCCCTCTCTCTCTCTCTCTCTCTCTCTCCCTCCCTCCCTCCCTTCCCTCCCTCCCTTCTCCCTCCCTCTCCCTCCCTCCCTCCCTCCCTCCCTCTCCCTCTCTCCCTCCCTCCCTCTCTCTCTCTCTTGCCCTCCCTTCCTCTCCCTCTCTCTCTCTCTCTCTCGCCCTCTCTCCCTCCCTCTCCCTCCACCATCCCTACCTGCCCTACACACAAACAGCCCCCAGCTCACCCTACCTGCCCTACACACACACCCACAGCCCCCAGCTCACCCTATCTGCCCTACACATACACCTACACACACAGCCCCAGTTCACCCTAGCTGCCCTACACACCTACACACACAGTCCCGAGCTCACTCTAGCTGCCTATCTTTCACACACCTACACACACAGCCCCCAGCTCACCCTAGCTGCCTATCTTTTACACACCTACACACACAGCCCCCAGCTCACCCTAGCTTCCTATCTTTCAAACACCTACACACACAGCCCCCAGCTCAACCTAGCTGCCTATCTTTCACACACCTACACACACAGCCCCCAGCTCACCCTAGCTGCCTATCTCTCACACAGCTACACACACAGCCCTCAGATCACCCTAACTGTCTATCTCTCACACACCTACACACACAGCCCCCAGCTCACCCTAGCTGCCTAACTTTTACACACATTCATTCACAGCCCTCAGCTCACCCTAGCTTCCTATCTCTCATACACCAACACACACAGTCCCCAGCTCACCATAGCTGCCTATCTTTCACACACCAACACACACAGCCCCATCTCACCCTAGCTGCCTATCTCTCACACACCTACACACACAGTCCCCAGCTCACCCTAGATGCCTATCTTTCCCACACCTACACACACAGCCCCCATCTCACCCTAGCTTTATATCTCTCATACACCTACACACACAGCCCCAAGCTCAGCCTAGCTGCCTATCTTTCACACACCTACATACACAGCCCCCAGCTCACCCTAGCTGCCTATCTCTCATACACCTACACGCACAGCCCCTAGCCCACCCTAGCTGCCTATCTCTCATACACCTACAAACACAGCCCCTAGCTCACCCTAGCTGCTTATCTCTCACACACCTAAATACACAGCCCCCAGCTCACCCTAGCTGCCTATCTCTCACACACATACACACACAACCCCCAGCTCGCCCTAGCTGCCTATCTATCACACACCTACAAACACAGACCCCAGCTCATCTTAGCTGCCCTCTTACACAAACAGCCCCCTGTTCACCCTACCTGCCTCTCCCTCTCACACACACAGCCCCCTGCTCACCCTACCTGCCCTAAACACACACATCATGCATTCCCCATATCACCCTATCTGCTCCTCTCACATGAACAGTAAGGACAGTGATAGGAAGCATCCCATTTCACCTAGGGCTATTTTTTAAGTTTATACTCATTGTTATTATTATTAATAAAAATAATAATAATATGCACTAGCAGTTTCATATTTTGTTACTTTAATTAATTATTTTTTAATGGGGAAAGGAAGCTGCCATGATGATAACTTAAGTTCTCAGCTGGCTTTCTGTCTCATGATTTTTGCAGCCAATGTCCTCTATTGAGCATGGACAAAAAAATGACTTCCTATTGCAAGTGCAAATGACTGTTAGCGCACGTGTTTAGTGCATGTGTATCCTATGAAGCCAGCTGAAATTCTGGAATATTTGTTTTAATTTTTTTTTAATTGCTATTTATTGTGTGTTCCCATACGCAGTTCAAGGTAATGACTTTCACTGTAAATAAAATGATACTGGTATCAGGAAATACTAGAATCAGAATATTATTAAAAAAAAAAGGACAATCATTTTCAGTAGTAGTTTATACTTTGGGCTCTATTTATCAAGCTGTGTGTGCAGCTTTGGAGCATCTTTGGTTTAGGCACACATGAGTGAGTCTGCAGCCGACAGTTAAAGGAACATGAAACACAATTTTTTTTCATGATTCACATAGAGTATGTAGTCTTAATTAAATTTCCAATCTAATTTATTTTGTTCTATTTGCATCCTTTTTTTAAAACTATACGTAGGTTGGCTCAGAAGCTTGTGATTGGTGGCTGCACATATAATTGCCATTCAGCTAACTTCCAGTAGTACTTTGCTGCTCCTTCAACAAAGGATACCAAGAGAATGAAGCAAATTAGATAACAGAAGTACAATGGGAAGTTGTTTAAAATTGTGTGCTCTGTCTGAATCATGAAAGAAAAATTTTGGGTTTCCCTTTAAGAACCAGAGATCATTAGACCACCATTTCCAAACCTGTATGCCAGCTCTTAGCTGGTGGATTAAAATCACCCCAGATAAGTCAGACCAGGGCGGTTGACAGCCCCTGCTTGAATGCAATTGGCTGCATGTGAGCACGGGGTGGCATTGCACAAGCAGCCACAGCATACTTCTGCCTGCTGCCCGTGATTCTAGGTGGACAGGTTCTTGGAAGTGAACATTGTCAGTCTGGTTATTGTTAAATGTGGCAAATTTGAATTGCCGTTTATGAAAAGGTATTATTGTACATAAGTAGTATTATTTTACCACCTCTTCTAATAGGCAGTTCAACAAAATGACTACTAATGTAAACAATAATTGAAGCAATAATTAGAACATCACAATATTAAAAAAATGGACAATAATTTTCAGTAGTAGTACATACTTCAAATTGTCTATTAGAAGATGAGGTATTTGTGCATAGTTGATATAATGGTCATCAATCATTATGAAAGGCTTCCAAAGAAGTGTGATGGTGAGAATCAGAATAAGAATCACTCTAATTAATGAATATAATTGCCAATCCCAGTGTCTCAGAAATCTGTAAATTAAGAACCATAATTATTATGAAAGTCCTTGATTGCTATGGAGAACTTCTTTGAGAACTCTAACCAGAGAAGTGTGAAGATGATGGGGACCAACAAATATCTGGTAAAGGAGACAAATCATGGTTTCAAATGATAACCAAAAATAATAATGTTGGAAATAGGATTAATGACAGTTTCTACTCTGCATTTCATGTCTCATGGTGCTTAAACTTTAAATGGCCACTGTGGATTCCAATGGTTTTCGGGAGTCTTTTAGGCAATGTGGTTTTATGATTTTTGGAAGGTTTTTGTGGTATGATATTTGCACTGTGAAGGTCATGCAGGGTCTCCCGTGGGTGCTAGGGTTTGTTGAAATGAGTGAGAAAGGCCATGGGGTCCCTTGGGCAAAAAAACATGTTGGAGGTTATCTTTGATGTAATGGTGGATGCCTTAAAGTGTAATTTTGGGGTGTCCTAGGTGCTAGGGATGGTGGAGATAGGGGTCATATAAAGCAGACACTTGGGTGCTGAAGGTAATAGAGAGGAGAAGTGATGTATGGTGCCCTTGAGTTATAAGTGTGATCATGTAGGAGTGTTTTCTTGAATGTTATGTGGAACAGCTGGATTGGTCATGATAGGGGAGTTCCCTGGATGATAAAGATTGTTGCATTGGAAGGCCATCACTGAGTTCTAATAAAATGTTTATTGGGGTCATAGGTGCTATTGCTTTATGGTGTGGCAGTTGAAATTTAGGTACATTATAGTTATTAAAGACAGGTTAATTATGGTGGTGGGATTCAGGAGGAGTTCATGCACAGTGTAGGTAGCATATTGGGTTTTATTATTGTGGTTGCAGTCAAAAATACCTTTGACATTGTGTAAAAAAAAACTATTTTTTAAAATACAACCATGAACATGAAGTCTAAAGAATGAGAACATTTTCTAAAATAAAGATTTTATTTTTATTTGTGACTTCATTGTAACATGGTAGAGCCCTACCAAAATATAAAAGTGCATTTAAAATATAATTTTTATTAATACCATGAAAAAGTAAAAATATTACATATTTATGGAATAGAAGATCATCTTTGCACATAATTTGCATATTTTTTGTGTGATTCTAAGCTCACTGTGTGTAATATTTGCATATCCATATTAATGATTATATGCCCTTCTGAAAATTATATTATCTATAACAGATTCCAAAGACGTAAATCTCTTTTAAATAAAAAAAATTATTATCTTAAATTGTAGGTTGATCCTAAATCGGAACGCTATTGGAACCATGTCAGCGCAGATGGTTGCAGATTGGCCCTAATTTGGAAATATGGCGGCATGTATATGGACACAGATATCATCTCATTTAAAGCAGTTCCAGTAACAAACTTTCTGGCAGCTGAGTCCTCCATTCATTCTAGTAGTGGAGCTTTTGGCTTTTCTCCCCATCATGATTTCATCTGGAAATGCATGGAAGACTTTGTCCGTAACTATAAGGGAGGGGTTTGGGGACAGCAAGGTCCCTTATTATTAACAAGAATTCTGGCACAATTCTGTTCTCAGCATAATTTTAAGGCTTTGGAGGATCTCATGTGTGGAAACATCACTTTCTTGAATCCTGTACGGTTCTACAAATTACATCTGTCAGATTCGAGAAAGTTCTTTGAAGTTTGGAAAGTATTGCCAGATTTTAATGATTCTTATGGTTCACATTTTTGGAACTACGTGAATCATGTAAATGTAAAACAATTTGTGATTCCTGGAAGCAACACATTAACCGAACATCTTTATAAAGAGTTCTGTCCAAACACTTATGAAACTCTTAAAACTAAAATATAATTATTTTATCTGCTTAAAAATATTCCAGGTACTGTGTATTTGTCAAACATCCACTTATAGATTTTGTTTTTCTAATTGTTCATAAAAACCAAGGCAAGAACATTACTATAAATTGTGTGAATGTAAACAGGTCTCTAAAACCTGGTAGTAACATGTAATATGTTTACAAAGATTGTTAAAATATCTCAGAAATGTTCTAAACTTCAAGATAGCTGTTGTTTACCAGCTTTTAAACACACACATACACATATATATGAACACATAGACAACATGCGTGTACTTCTACACATTTTAAAAATGCACATAATGCCTAGATCTCAATTTATATAGCTAAGTGAACATGTCTTTCAAATGGGATCTCTATGTTGTATCTGTGAAAAGAAATGTTAATCAGAATTTGAGCAAGTGCAATTATTTTTTTTATTTTTTTATTAATATTATTATTATTTTACTAAACTCACCAGGTGGCTTAAGAGCTGTAAAATATTCACCAAAATTCCCTATCCTCAATATTTGAAATGCAGGAATACTACTGACAACTAATTTTTTATTTTTTTTATTTATGAATATTACATTGCACTCACTGATTATAACAGATTTAACTATCATGTATATATTTATCTACTTTACTGCAACTTTGCAAGTGTAGAAACAATATTTAATAGAGTGTACTTCATAAATTAAGGTTGATTCCAATACTTTTGATCCTATTTATCAGCATTTTTTAAGCTCCCAAATTATCACCTAGATTTAGAGTTTGGCGTTAGCCATTAAAAGCAGCGTTAAAGGGTCCTAACGCTGCTTTCTCCCAGGCGTGGAGAACTAGGAGGCGGATTTTCTATGTCGTCAGACTTTTCACCCGGGGGAGTGGGAACGCCATCCGGAGGTGTTTGCTCAATTGATTCATCGTTGGGGCAAACCAGAGTTGGATCTCATGGCGTCTCGCCAGAACGCCAAGCTTCCTTGTTACGGATCCAGGTCCAGGGACCCAGAAGCGACGCTGATAGATGCTCTAGCAGCGCCTTGGTTCTTCAACCTGGCTTATGTGTTTCCACCGTTTCCTCTGCTCCCTCGACTGATTGTCAAAATCAAACAGGAGAGAGCATCAGTGATTCTAATAGCGCCTGCGTGGCCACGCAGGACCTGGTATGCAGACCTAGTGGACATGTCATCCTTTCCACCATGGACTCTGCATCTAAGACAGGACCTTCTAATACAAGGTCCTTTTAATCATCCAAATCTAATTCTCTGAGACTGATTGCATGGAGATTGAACGCTTGATTCTATCAAAGCGTGGCTTCTCCGAGTCAGTCATTGATACCTTAATACAGGCACGAAAGCCTGTTACCAGGAAAATCTATCACAAGATATGGCGTACATATCTTTACTGGTGTGAATCCAAGAATTACTCATGGAGTAAGGTTAGGATTCCTAGGATATTGTCCTTTCTCCAAGAGGGTTTGGACAAAGGATTATCAGCTAGTTCCTTAAAGGGACAGATTTCTGCTCTGTCTATTCTTTTGCACAAGCGTCTGGCAGAAGTTCCAGACGTCCAGGCATTTTGTCAGGCTTTAGTTAGAATTAAGCCTGTGTTTAAACCTGTTGCTCCCCCATGGAGCTTAAACTTGGTTCTTAAAGTTCTTCAAGGAGTTCCGTTTGAACCCCTTCATTCCATTGATATTAAGCTTTTATCTTGGAAAGTTCTGTTTTTGATGGCTATTTCCTCGGCTCGGAGAGTCTCTGAGCTATCTGCCTTACAATGTGATTCTCCTTATCTGATTTTTCATGCAGATAAGGTAGTTCTGCGTACCAAACCTGGGTTTTTACCTAAGGTGGTTTCTAACAAGAATATCAATCAAGAGATTGTTGTTCCATCATTGTGTCCTAATCCTTCTTCAAAGAAGGAACGTCTTTTACATAATCTGGACGTAGTCCATGCCTTGAAGTTTTACTTACAAGCTACTAAAGATTTTCGTCAAACATCTTCCCTGTTTGTCGTTTATTCTGGACAGAGGAGAGGTCAAAAAGCTTCGGCAACCTCTCTTTCCTTTTGGCTTCGGAGTATTATACGCCTAGCCTATGAGACTGCTGGACTGCAGCCCCCTGAAAGAATTACAGCTCATTCTACTAGAGCTGTGGCTTCCACCTGGGACTTTAAAAATGAGGCCTCTGTTGAACAGATTTGCAAGGCCGCGTCTTCGCTTCACACTTTTTCAAAATTTTACAAATTTGATACTTTTGCTTCTTTGGAGGCTGTTTTTGGGGGAAAGGTTCTTCAGGCAGTGGTTCCTTCCACTTAATCCCTGCCTTGTCCCTCCCATCATCCGTGTACTTTAGCTTTGGTATTGGTATCCCATAAGTAATGGATGATCCGTGGACTGGATACACTTAACAAGAGAAAACATAATTTATGCTTACCTGATAAATTTATTTCTCTTGTAGTGTATCCAGTCCACGGCCCGCCCTGTCATTTTAAGGCAGGTCTAAAATTTAAATAAAACTACAGTCACCACTGCACCCTATGGTTTCTCCTTTCTCTGTTTGTTTCGGTCGAATGACTGGATATGGCAGTTAGGGGAGGAGCTATATAGCAGCTCTGCTGTGGGTGATCCTCTTGCAACTTCCTGTTGGGAAGGAGAATATCCCATAAGTAATGGATGATCCGTGGACTGGATACACTACAAGAGAAATAAATTTATCAGGTAAGCATAAATTATATTTTTTAACGCCTGCTGGAATTTAGAGTCAGGCAGGAAAGGGTCTACCGCTCACTTTCTTGCCGCGACTCGAGGCTACACCTACAAACACAGCCCCTAGCTCACCCTAGCTGCTTATCTCTCACAAACCTAAATACACAGCCCCCAGCTCACCCTAGCTGCCTATCTCTCACACACATACACACACAGCCCCCAGCTCGCCCTAGCTGCCTATCTCTCACACACCTTCAAACAAAGACCCCAGCTCACCTTAGCTGCCCTCTTACACAAACAGCCCCCTGTTCACCATACCTGCCTCTCCCTCTCACACACACAGCCCCCTGCTCACCCTACCTGCAATAAACACACACATCATGCATTCCCCAGATAACCCTATCTGCTCCTCTCACACGAACAGTAAGGGCAGTGATAGGAAGCATCCCATTTCACCTAGGGCTATTTTTTAAGTTTATAATCATTGTTATTATTATTAATAAAAATAATAATAATATGCACTGGCAGTTTCATATTTTGTTACTTTAATTTATTTTATTTTTTTGGTGGGGAGGGGGACGCAAATAGCTGGTCTTGCCTAGGGCACAAAATAGTCTAGCACTGGCCCTGTCTATCCCTATACCTCTTTAATACCCAAGGACCCCCTGCATGATCTCTTCAGGTAAAGACCATATTCTATGCCAAACAAAGGCTTATATATCCAAACAAAATTAACATATTGGCCTGAATACAAAATAGGGATATAAAACAGTGTTCCTTTAGTAAAAAACAAACAAGCAAGAAACAATATGTTATTAAAGCAAATATAAAAAAACAGATTGTGTTAGGCACTAATCAACTTACTAACTTTTTTTGGAAAATGAGCACTATGAACTTCACAGTGTAGCTACTGCCTATAATGGGGAAAGGAAGCTGCCATGATGATAACTTAAGTTCTCAGCTGGCTTTCTGTCTCATGATTTTTGCAGCCAATGTCCTCTATTGAGCATGGACAAAAAAATGACTTCCTATTGCAAGTGCAAATGACTGTTAGCGCACGTGTTTAGTGCATGTGTATCCTATGAAGCCAGCTGAAATTCTGGAATATTTGTTTTAATTTTTTTTTAATTGCTATTTATTGTGTGTTCCCATAGGCAGTTCAAGGTAATGACTATCACTGTAAATAAAATGATACTGGTATCAGGAAATACTAGAATCAGAATATTATTTAAAAAAAAAGGACAATCATTTTCAGTAGTAGTTTATACTTTGGGCTCTATTTATCAAGCTGTGTGTGCAGCTTTGGAGCATCTTTGGTTTAGGCACACATGAGTGAGTCTGCAGCTGACAGTTAAAGAAACATGAAACCCATTTTTTTTTCATGATTCACATAGAGTATGTAGTCTTAATTAAATTTCCAATCTAATTTATTTTGTTCTATTTGCATCCTTTTTTTAAAACTATACGTAGGTTGGCTCAGAAGCTTGTGATTGGTGGCTGCACATATAATTGCCATTCAGCTAACTTCCAGTAGTACATTGCTGCTCCTTCAACAAAGGATACCAAGAGAATTAAGCAAATTAGATAACAGAAGTACAATGGGAAGTTGTTTAAAATTGTGTGCTCTGTCTGAATCATGAAAGAAAAATGTTGGGTTTCCCTTTAAGAACCAGAGATCATTAGACCACCATTTCCAAACCTGTATGCCAGCTCTTAGCTGGTGGATTAAAATCACCCCAGATAAGTCAGACCAGGGCGGTTGACAGCCCCTGCTTGAATGCAATTGGCTGCATGTGAGTACGGGGTGGCATTGCACAAGCAGCTGCAGCATACTTCTGCCTGCTGCCCGTGATTCTAGGTGGAGAGGTTCTTGGAAGTGAACATTGTCAGTCTGGTTATTGTTAAATGTGGTCATTTGAATTGCCGTTTATGAAAAGGTATTATTGTACATAAGTAGTATTATTTTACCACCTCTTCTAATAGGCAGTTCAACAAAATGACTACTAATGTAAACAATAATTGAAGCAATAATTAGAACATCACAATATTAAAAAAAATGGACAATAATTTTCAGTAGTAGTACATACTTCAAATTGTCTATTAGAAGATGAGGTATTTGTGCATAGTTGATATAATGGTCATCAATCATTATGAAAGGCTCCCAAAGAAGTGTGATGGTGAGAATCAGAATAACTCTAATTGGTGAATATAATTGCCAATCCCAGTGTCTCAGAAATCTGTAAATTAAGAACCATAATTAATTTGAAAGTCCTTGATTGCTATGGAAAACGTCTTTGAGAACGCTAACCAGAGAAGTGTGAAGATGATGGGGACCAACAAATATCTGGTAAAGGAGACAAATCATGGTTTCAAATGATAACCAAAAATAATAATGTTGGAAATAGGATTAATGACAGTTTCTACTCTGCATTTCATGTCTCATGGTGCTTAAACTTTAAATGGCCACTGTGGATTCCAATGGTTTTCGGGAGTCTTTTAGGCAATGTGTTGTTATGATTTTTGGAAGGTTTTTGTGGTATGAAATTTGCACTGTGAAGGTCATGCAGGGTCTCCCGTGGGTGCTAGGGTTTGTTGAAATGAGTGGGAAAGGCCATGGGGTCCCTTGGGCAATAAAACATGTTGGAGGTTATCTTTGATGCTAATGGTGGATGCCTTAAAGTTTAATTTTGGGGTGTCCTAGGTGCTAGGGATGGTGGAGATATGGGTCATATAAAGCAGACACTTGGGTGCTGAAGGTAATAGAGAGGAGAAGTGATGTATGGTGCCCTTGAGTTATAAGTGTGATCATGTAGGAGTGTTTTCTTGAATGTTATGTGGAACAGCTGGATTGGTCATGATAGGGGAGTTCCCTGGATGATAAAGATTGTTGCATTGGAAGGCCATCATTGAGTTTGAATAAAATGTTTATTGGGACCAAAGGTGCTATTGCTTTATGGTGTGGCAGTTGAAATTTAGGTACATTATAGTTATTAAAGACAGGTTAATTATGGTGGTGGGATTCAGGAGGAGTTCATGCACAGTGTAGGTAGCATATTGGGTTTTATTATTGTGGTTGCAGTCAAAAATACCTTTGACATTGTGTAAAAAAAAACTATTTTTTAAAATACAACCATGAACATGAAGTCTAAAGAATGAGAACATTTTCTAAAATAAAGATTTTATTTTTATTTGTGACTTCATTGTAACATGGTAGAGCCCTACCAAAATATAAAAGTGCATTTAAAATATAATTTTTATTAATACCATGAAAAAGTAAAAATATTACATATTTATGGAATAGAAGATCATCTTTGCACATAATTTGCATATTTTTTGTGTGATTCTAAGCTCACTGTGTGTAATATTTGCATATCCATATTAATGATTATATGCCCTTCTGAAAATTATATTATCTATAACAGATTCCAAAGACGTAAATCTCTTTTAAATAAAAAAAATTATTATCTTAAATTGTAGGTTGATCCTAAATCGGAACGCTATTGGAACCATGTCAGCGCAGATGGTTGCAGATTGGCCCTAATTTGGAAATATGGCGGCATGTATATGGACACAGATATCATCTCATTTAAAGCAGTTCCAGTAACAAACTTTCTGGCAGCTGAGTCCTCCATTCATTCTAGTAATGGAGCTTTTGGCTTTTCTCCCCATCATGATTTCATCTGGAAATGCATGGAAGACTTTGTCCGTAACTATAAGGGAGGGGTTTGGGGACAGCAAGGTCCCTTATTATTAACAAGAATTCTGGCACAATTCTGTTCTCAGCATAATTTTAAGGCTTTGGAGGATCTCATGTGTGGAAACATCACTTTCTTGAATCCTGTACGGTTCTACAAATTACATCTGTCAGATTCGAGAAAGTTCTTTGAAGTTTGGAAAGTATTGCCAGATTTTAATGATTCTTATGGTTCACATTTTTGGAACTACGTGAATCATGTAAATGTAAAACAATTTGTGATTCCTGGAAGCAATACATTAACCGAACATCTTTATAAAGAGTTCTGTCCAAACACTTATGAAACTCTTAAAACTAAAATATAATTATTTTATCTGCTTAAAAATATTCCAGGTACTGTGTGTTTGTCAAACATCCACTTATAGATTTTGTTTTTCTAATTGTTCATAAAAACCAAGGCAAGAACATTACTATAAATTGTGTGAATGTAAACAGGTCTCTAAAACCAGGTAGTAACATGTAATATGTTTACAAAGATTGTTAAAATATCTCAGAAATGTTCTAAACTTCAAGATAGCTGTTGTTTACCAGCTTTTAAACACACACATACACATATATATGAACACATAGACAACATGCGTGTACTTCTACACATTTTAAAAATGCACATAATGCCTAGATCTCAATTTATATAGCTAAGTGAACATGTCTTTCAAATGGGATCTCTATGTTGTATCTGTGAAAAGAAATGTTAATCAGAATTTGAGCAAGTGCAATTATTTTTTTTATTTTTTTATTAATATTATTATTATTTTTCTAAACTCACCAGGTGGCTTAAGAGCTGTAAAATATTCACCAAAATTCCCTATCCTGAATATTTGAAATGCAGGAATACTACTGACAACTAATTTTTTTATATTTTTATTTATGAGTATTACATTGCACTCACTGATTATAACAGATTTAACTATCATGTATATATTTATCTACTTTACTGCAACTTTGCAAGTGTAGAAACAATATTTAATATAGTGTACTTCATAAATTAAGGTTGATTCCAATACTTTTGATCCTATTTATCAGCATTTTTTATGCTCCCAAACTATCACCTAGATTTAGAGTTTGGTGTTAGCCCTCAAAAGCAGCGTTAAGGGGTCCTAACGCTGCTTTTTAACGCCTGCTGGTATTTAGAGTCAGGCAGGAAAGGGTCTACCGCTCACTTTCTTTCCGCGACTCAAGGCTACAGCAGATCCCCTTACGTCAATTGCGTATCCTATCTTTTCAATGAGATTTGCCTAACGCTGGTATTTCGAGTCTTGGAAGAAGTGAGCTGTAGAGCCTCTACCGACAAGACTCCTACCGCCAAAAAAAGTCAGTAGTTAAGAGCTTTATGGGTTAACGCCGGAACATAAAACTCTTAACTACTGTGCTATAAAGTACACTAACACCCATAAACTACCTATGAACCCCTAAACCGAGGACCCCCCCACATCGCCAACCCTATAATATTTTTTTAACCCCTAATCTGCCGCTCCGGACACTGCCGCAACCTACATTATACCTATGAACCCCTAATCTGCTGCCCCTAACATCGCCGACACCTACATTATATTTATTAACCCCTAACCTGCCCCCCCCCAAGTCGCCGCCACCTACCTACACTTATTAACCCCTAATCTGCTGACCGGACCTCGCCACCACTATAATAAATGTATTAACCCCTAAACCTGCCGCACTCCCGCCTTGCAAACACTATAATAAATAGTATTAACCCCTAATCTGCCCTCCCTAACATCGCCGCCACCTACCTACAATTATTAACCCCTAATCTCCCGCTCCCAACGTCGCCGCTACTATAATAAAGTTATTAACACCTAAACCTAAGTCTAACCCTAACCCTAACACCCTCCTAAGTTAAATATCATTGAAATTAATCTAAATAAATTTACTATCATTAAATACATTTTTCCTATTTAAAAATAAATACTTACCTATAAAATAAACCCTAATATAGCTACAATATAACTATTAGTTACATTGTAGCTATTTTAGGATTTATATTTATTTTACAGGCAACTTTGTATTTATTTTAACTAGGTACAATAGCTATTAAATAGTTAATAACTATTTAATAGCTACCTAGTTAAAATAATTACTAAATTACCTGTAAAATAAATCCTAACCTAAGTTACAAATACACCTAACACTACACTATCAATAAATTAATTAAATAAATTAACTACAATTAGCTAAACTAAAATACAATTAAATAAACTAATCTATAATAATAAAATACAAACACTAAATTACAGAACATAATTTTTTTTTTATAAGAAGCTTAAACTAATTACACCTAATCTAAGCCCCCTAATAAAATAAAAAAGCCCCCCAAAATAATAAAATGCAATTACCTGTAAAAAAAAAATACAACCCCCCAACATTAAAACCAACCACCAACATAACCCTACTCTAACCCACCCAAACCCCCCTAAAATAAAATAAAATAAAACCCCCTGAAGATCTCCCTAGCTTGATTCGTCTTCACCCAGCTGAGCCGAATTCTTCATCCAAGCGGAGCAAGAAGATGTCCTCCATCCGGTAGAAGTCTTCATCCAAGCGGGGCAAGAAGAGGTCCTCCATCCGGTAGAAGTCTTCATCCAAGCGGAGCAAGAAGAGGTCCTCCATCCGGTAGAAGTCTTCTATCTTCATCCATCCGGAGCAGAGCGGAGCCATCTTCCAGCCAGCCGACGCGAAGCCATCCTCTTCAACCGACGGACTAACGACGAATGACGGTTGCTTTAAGGGATGTCATCCAAGATGGCGTCCCTCGAATTCCGATTGGCTGATAGGATTCTATCTGCCAATCGGAATTAAGGTAAGAAAAATCTGATTGGCTGATCCAATCAGCCAATCGGATTGACCTTGCATTCGATTGGCTGATCCAATCAGCCAATCGGATTGAACTTTAATCTGATTGGCTGATTGAATCAGCCAATCAGTTTTTTCTTACCTTAATTCCGATTGGCTGCTAGAATTCTATCAGCCAATTGGAATTTGAGGGACGCCATCTTGGATGACGTCCCTTAAAGGAACCGTCATTCATCGTTAGTCCATTGGTTGAAGAGGATGGCTCCGCGCCGGCTGGCTGGAAGATGGCTCCGCTCCGGATGGATGAAGATAGAAGACCCCGCTTGGATGAAGACTACCGGATGGAGTACCTTTTCTTGCCCCGCTTGGATGAAGACTTCTACCGGATGGAGGACCTTTTCTTGCCCCACTTGGATGAAGACTTCTACCGGATGGAGGACATCTTCTTGCTCCGCTTGGATGAAGAATTCGGCTCGGCTGGGTGAAGACGACTCAAGGTAGGGAGATCTTCAGGGGGTCAGTGTTAGGTTTATTTAAGGGGGGTTTGGGTGGGTTAGAGTAGGGGCATGTGGGTGGTGGGTTTTAATGTTGGGGGGGTTGTATTTTTTTTTACAGGTAAAAGAGCTGATTACTTTGGGGCAATGCCCCGCAAAAGGCCCTTTTAAGGGCTGGTAAAAGAGCTGATTACTTTGTAATTTAGAATAGGGTAGGGCATTTTATTATTTTGGGGGGCTTTTTTATTTTATTAGGGGGCTTAAAATAGGTGTAATTAGTTTAAACTTCTTGTAATTTTTTTTATTTTCTGTAATTTAGTGTTTGTTTTTTTTGTATTATAGATTAGTTTATTTAATTGTATTTTAGTTTAGCTAAGTGTAGTTAATTGATTTAATTACTTTATTGATAGTGTAGCGTTAGGTCTATTTGTAACTTAGGTTAGGATTTATTTTACAGGTAATTTTGTAATTATTTTAACTAGGTAGCTATTAAATAGTTATTAACTATTTAATAGCTATTGTACCTAGTTAAAATAAATACAAAGTTGCCTGTAAAATAAATATAAATCCTAAAATAGCTACAATGTAACTAATAGTTATATTGTAGCTATATTAGGGTTTATTTTATAGGTAAGTATTTATTTTTAAATAGGAAAAATGTATTTAATGATAGTAAATTTATTTAGATTAATTTAAATGATATTTAAGTTAAGGGGGTGTTAGGGGTGGGGTTAGACTTAGGTTTAGGGGTGAATAACTTTATTATAGTAGCGGCGACATTGGGGGCAGGAGATTAGGGGTTAATAATTGTAGGTAGGTGGCGGCGATGTTAGGTAGGGCAAATGAGGGGTTAATAAGTGTACGTAGGTGGCGGCGACGTTGGGGGGGGGCAGATTAGGGGGTAATAAATATAATATAGGTGTTGGCGATGTTAGGGCAGTAGATTAGGGGTTCATAGCTATATTGTAGGTTGCGGCAGTGTCCGGAGCGGCAGATTAGGGGTTAATAATATAATGCAGGTGTCAGCGATAGCGGGGGCGACAGATTAGGGGTTAATAAGTGTAAGGTTAGGGGTGTTTAGACTCGGGGTTCATGTTAGGGTTTTAGGTGTAGACTTAGAGAATGTTTCCCCATAGGAAACAATGGGGCTGCGTTAGGAGCTGAACGCTGTTTTTTTGCAGGTGTTAGGTTTTTTTTCAGCCAGCTCAGCCCCATTGTTTCCTATGGGGATATCGTGCACGAGCACGTTTGTCCAGCTTACCGCTGACTTAAGCAACGCTGGTATTGAGGGTTGAAGTGGAGCTAAATTATGCTCAACGCTCCCTTTTCTGAGGCTAACGCAGCCATTGAGACAACTCTAAATACCAGCGTTGTCTTAAGGGTGCGCTGGAAAAAAAGCAGCATTAGTCCCGCGGGTCTTTACCGACAAAACTCTAAATCTAGGCCTATGTTTTTCACAGTCTAGATAATAACATTTGCGTACTTTGAAAACTTAAGATCAGATCTGAACGTACAGCCATATGATACATGCACATCTTACATTTCTAGAAGTGTGGCAAAAAGAAAACGTGTTCTGTACAGTGAGTTCTGCAACTTTGGACTATCAAAAGGTTGATGGGGGTCCGTCATAGGTTGAGCTGTGTTAGGAGGCTGGAATCAGAATCTAAGGATTTTTCTACCTGAGCACAGGTTAGCACAAACTAAAGGGAACCCCTAACCAATGCCCCAGTAACCCCACAGTGGTTAAATGGATCACAGATTGAGAAACAAGGGCTTAACTCATTGATAGTGATGTCGCAAATAGTTAGCTGGCGAATAGTTCCTGGCGAACATAGCATGTTCGCGTTCGCCGCAGCGGGCGAACATATGCGATCTTCGATCGACCCCCTATTCGTCATCATTGAGTAATATTTTGACCCTGTACCTCACAGTCAACAGGCACATTCCAGCCAATCAGCAGCAGACCCTCCTTCCCAGACCCACCTACCTCCTGGACAGCATCCATTTTAGATTCGTTCGGAAGCTGCATTGTTAGTGAGAGGAGGGACAGTGTAGCTGCTGCTGATTGAATAGGGAAATCTATAGCTAGGCTAGTGTATTCAGTGTCCACTACAGTCCTGTAGGACTCATCTGATCTATGATGTAAGGACAGCACCCCAAAAAGCCCTTTTTAGGGCTAGAACATCAGCTTTTTTTTCCTGTGTAATCTAATTGCAGTTGCCTGCCTGCCAGCGTGTGTGTCCGGCTCACAGCGTATACTGTGCCACTTTCCCACTGCCACCACTCATATCTGGTGTAACAGTAGTGTAGATTTTTATAAAAAAAAACACTTTTTTGACTGTGTTAAATAATTGCAGTCAGTTTCCTTCACACGTGTGCGTTTCAGTGCCTGCCTGCCAGGGCACAGTGTCACCCCAGTGCAACTCATATGTGGTGTAACAGTAGTGTAGATTTAAAAAAAACAACACTTTTTTGACTGTGTTAAATAATAGCAGTCAGTTTCCTTCACACGTGTGCGTTTAAGTGCCTGCCTGTCAGGGCACAGTGTCACCCCAGTGCAACTCATATGTGGTGTAACAGTAGTGTAGATTTAAAAAAACAACACTTTTTTGACTGTGTTAAATAATAGCAGTCAGTTTCCTTCACACGTGTGCGTTTAAGTGCCTGCCTGCCAGGGCACAGTGTCACCCCAGTGCAACTCATATCTGGTGTAACAGTAGTGTAGATTTAAAAAAAAAACAACACTTTTTTGACTGTGTTAAATAATAGCAGTCAATTTCCTTCACTCGTGTGCATTTAAGTGCCTGCCTGCCAGGGCACAGTGTCACCCCAGTGCAACTCATATGTGTTGTAACAGTAGTGTAGATTTAAAAAAAACAACACTTTTTTGACTGTGTTAAATAATAGCAGTCAGTTTCCTTCACACGTGTGCGTTTAAGTGCCTGCCTGCCTGCCAGGGCACAGTGTCCCCCCAGTGCAACTCATATGTGGTGTAACAATAGTGTAGATTAAAAAAAAAAAACACTTTTTTGACTGTGTTAAATAATAGCAGTCAGTTTCCTTCACACGTGTGCGTTTAAGTGCCTGCCTGTCAGGGCACAGTGTCACCCCAGTGCAACTCATATGTGGTGTAACAGTAGTGTAGATTTAAAAAAACAACACTTTTTTGACTGTGTTAAATAATAGCAGTCAGTTTCCTTCACACGTGTGCGTTTAAGTGCCTGCCTGCCAGGGCACAGTGTCACCCCAGTGCAACTCATATCTGGTGTAACAGTAGTGTAGATTTTTTAAAAAAAAAAAACTTTTTTGACTGTGTTAAATAATAGCAGTCAGTTTCCTTCACACGTGTGCGTTTAAGTGCCTGCCTGCCTGCCAGGGCACAGTGTCCCCCCAGTGCAACTCATATGTGGTGTAACAATAGTGTAGATTTAAAAAAAAAAACACTTTTGACTGTGTTAAATAATAGCAGTCAGTTTCCTTCACACGTGTGCGTTTAAGTGCCTGCCTGCCAGGGCACAGTGTCACCCCAGTGCAACTCATATGTGGTGTAACAGTAGTGTAGATTTAAAAAAAACAACACTTTTTTGACTGTGTTAAATAACAGCAGTCAGTTTCCTTCACACGTGTGCGTTTAAGTGCCTGCCTGCCAGGGCACAGTGTCACCCCAGTGCTACTCATATGTGGTGTAACAGTAGTGTACATTTGAAAAAAATAACACTTTTTTGACTGTGTTAAATAATAGCAGTCAGTTTCCTTCACACGTGCGCGTTTAAGTGCCTGTCTGCCAGGGCACAGTGTCAACCCAGTGCAACTCATATGTGGTGTAACAGTAGTGTACATTTAAAAAAAAAAACACTTTTTTGACTGTGTTTAATAATAGCAGTCACTTTCCTTCACACATGTGCGTTTAAGTGCCTGCCTGCCAGGGCACAGTGTCACCCCAGTGCAACTTATATGTGGTGTAACAGTAGTGTAGATTTAAAAAAAACAAAACACTTTTTTGACTGTGTTAAATAATAGCAGTCAGTTTCCTTCACACGTGTGCGTTTAAGTGCCTGCCTGCCAGGGCACAGTGTCACCCCAGTGCAACTCATATGTGGTGTAACAGTAGTGTAGATTTTAAAAAAAACAACACTTTTTTGACTGTGTTAAATAATAGCAGTCAGTTTCCTTCACACGTGTGCGTTTAAATGCCTGCCTGCCAGGGCACAGTGTCACCCCAGTGCAACTCATATTTGGTGTAACAGTAGAGTACATTTAAAAAAAAACAACACTTTTTTGACTGTGTTAAATAATAGCAGTCAGTTTAATTCACACGTGTGCGTTTAAGTGCCTGCCTGCCAGGGCACAGTGTCACCCCAGTGCAACTCATATGTGGTGTAACAGTAGTGTACATTTAAAAAAAAACAACACTTTTTTGACTGTGTTAAATAATAGCAGTCAGTTTCCTTCACACGTGTGCGTTTAAGTGCCTGCCTTCCAGGGCACAGTGTCACCCCAGTGCAACTCATATGTGGTGTAACAGTAGTGCACATTTAAAAAAAAGCAACACTTTTTTGACTGTGTTAAATAATAGCAGTCAGTTTCCTTCACACGTGTGCGTTTAAGTGCCTGCCTGCCAGGGCACAGTGTCACCCCAGTGCAACTCTTATGTGGTGTAACAGTAGTGTAGATTTAAAAAAAAACAACACTTTTTTGACTGTGTTAAATAATAGCAGTCAGTTTCCTTCACACGTGTGCGTTTAAGTGCCTGCCTGCCAGGGCACAGTGTCACCCCAGTGCAACTCATATCTGGTGTAACAGTAGTATAGATTTAAAAAAAACAACACTTTTTTGACTGTGTTAAATAATAGCAGTCAGTTTCCTTCACACGTGTGCGTTTAAGTGCCTGCCTACCAGGGCACAGTGTCAACCCAGTGCAACTCATATGTGGTGTAACAGTAGTGTACATTTAAAAAAAACAACACTTTTTTGACTGTGTTAAATAATAGCAGTCAGTTTTCTTCACACGTGTGCGTTTAAGTGCCTGCCTGCCAGGGCACAGTGTCACCCGAGTGCAACTCATATGTGGTGTAACAGTAGTGTAGATTTAAAAAAAAAAAACACTTTTTTGACTGTGTTAAATAATAGCAGTCAGTTTCCTTCACACGTGTGCGTTTAAGTGCCTGCCTGCAAGGGCACAGTGTCACCCCAGTGCAACTCATATGTGGTGTAACAGTAGAGTAGATTTAAAAAAAAAACAACACTTTTTTGACTGTGTTAAATAATAGCAGTCAGTTTCCTTCACACGTGTGCGTTTAAGTGCCTGCCTGCCAGGGCACAGTGTCAACCCAGTGCAACTCATATGTGGTGTAACAGTAGTGTACATTTAAAAAAAACAAAACACTTTTTTGACTGTGTTAAATAATAGCAGTTTCCTTCACACGTGTGCGTTTCAGTGCCTGCCTGCCAGGGCACAGTGTCACCCCAGTGCAACTCATATGTGGTGTAACAGTAGTGTAGATTTAAAAAAAACAACACTTTTTTGACTGTGTTAAATAATAGCAGTCAGTTTCCTTCCCACATGTGCGTTTAAGTGCCTGCCTGCCAGGGCACAGTGTCACCCCAGTGCAACTTATATGTGGTGTAACAGTAGTGTAGATTTAAAAAAAAAAAAAACACTTTTTTGACTGTGTTAAATAATAGCAGTCAGTTTCCTTCACACGTGTGCGTTTAAGTGCCTGCCTGCCAGGGCACAGTGTCACCCCAGTGCAACTCATATGTGGTGTAACAGTAGTGTAGATTTTAAAAAAAACAACACTTTTTTGACTGTGTTAAATAATAGCAGTCAGTTTCCTTCACACGTGTGCGTTTAAATGCCTGCCTGCCAGGGCACAGTGACACCCCAGTGCAACTCATATTTGGTGTAACAGTAGAGTACATTTAAAAAAAAACAACACTTTTTTGACTGTGTTAAATAATAGCAGTCAGTTTAATTCACACGTGTGCGTTTAAGTGCCTGCCTGCCAGGGCACAGTGTCACCCCAGTGCAACTCATATGTGGTGTAACAGTAGTGTACATTTAAAAAACAACAACACTTTTTTGACTGTGTTAAATAATAGCAGTCAGTTTCCTTCACACGTGTGCGTTTAAGTGCCTGCCTTCCAGGGCACAGTGTCACCCCAGTGCAACTCATATGTGGTGTAACAGTAGTGCACATTTAAAAAAAAGCAACACTTTTTTGACTGTGTTAAATAATAGCAGTCAGTTTCCTTCACACGTGTGCGTTTAAGTGCCTGCCTGCCAGGGCACAGTGTCACCCCAGTGCAACTCCTATGTGGTGTAACAGTAGTGTAGATTTTAAAAAAAACAACACTTTTTTGACTGTGTTAAATAATAGCAGTCAGTTTCCTTTACACGTGTGCGTTTAAGTGCCTGCCTGCCAGGGCACAGTGTCACCCCAGTGCAACTCATATCTGGTGTAACAGTAGTATAGATTTAAAAAAAACAACACTTTTTTGACTGTGTTAAATAATAGCAGTCAGTTTCCTTCACACGTGTGCGTTTAAGTGCCTGCCTGCCAGGGCACAGTGTCACCCCAGTGCAACTCCTATGTGGTGTAACAGTAGTGTAGATTTAAAAAAAAACAACACTTTTTTGACTGTGTTAAATAATAGCAGTCAGTTTCCTTTACACGTGTGCGTTTAAGTGCCTGCCTGCAAGGGCACAGTGTCACCCCAGTGCAACTCATATCTGGTGTAACAGTAGTATAGATTTAAAAAAAACAACACTTTTTTGACTGTGTTAAATAATAGCAGTCAGTTTCCTTCACACGTGTGTGTTTAAGTGCCTGCCTACCAGGGCACAGTGTCAACCCAGTGCAACTCATATGTGGTGTAACACTAGTGTACATTTAAAAAAAACAACACTTTTTTGACTGTGTTAAATAATAGCAGTCAGTTTCCTTCACACGTGTGCGTTTCAGTGCCTGCCTGCCAGGGCACAGTGTCACCCCAGTGCAACTCATATGTGGTGTAAAAAAACAAACACTTTTTTGACTGTGTTAAATAATAGCAGTCAGTTTCCTTCACACGTGTGCGTTTAAGAGCCTGCCTGCCAGGGCACAGTGTCACCCCAGTGCAACTCATATGTGGTGTAACAGTAGTGTAGATTTAAAAAAAACAACACTTTTTTGACTGTGTTAAAAAATAGCAGTCAGTTTCTTTCCCACATGTGCGTTTAAGTGCCTGCCTGCCAGGGCACAGTGTCACCCCAGTGCAACTTATATGTGGTGTAACAGTAGTGTAGATTTAAAAAAAACAACACTTTTTTGACTGTGTTAAATAATAGCAGTCAGTTTCCTTCACACGTGTGCGTTTAAGTGCCTGCCTGCCAGGGCACAGTGTCACCCCAGTGCAACTCATATGTGGTGTAACAGTAGTGTAGATTTAAAAAAACCAACACTTTTTTGACTGTGTTAAATAATAGCAGTCAGTTTCCTTCACACGTGTGTGTTTCAGTGCCTGCCTGCCAGGGCACATTGTCACACCAGTGCAACTCATATCTGGTGTAACAGTAGTGTACTTTTAAAAAATTTTTTTGACTGTAATAGTTTGAATAGCAGTTAGTTGTCTGCAAGCGTATGTTTCAGGCCTACAGCATCTACTCTGCCAACTTCTGCCAGTGCACAGTGCCACTCATATCTGTTGTCACAGTAGCTTGCACGCATAGTACCACTAATCGAAAAAAAAATTACAGGCAGAGGCAGGCCACCCCGCAGGGTCCGTCGTGTTCGTGGTGCTGTGATTCCCTTGGCCCTAGAATAATGCCCAGTGTTCAGAGGCCACGTACCCCAAACTCGGACATTTCTGAGGACATAGTTGACTGGCTAACACAGGACACCCAATCTTCTACAGCTTCCGCTCGGAACCTTGACGCACCATCCTCCTCCAGCTTATCTTCGGGCACCTCTCAAGTTACCACTTGCCCGCCTGCTGCCACCACCAACACTAGGACCACAGCCGCTTCACTTGATCTGTCAGAGGAGTTATTTACACATCAGTTGGAAGAAATGAGTGATAGTGATGCACAACCATTATTGCCAGAGGAAGTAGATGACAGGGATATGTCTCAGTCAGGCAGCATTACACACATGGACGTACGGTGTGATGATGATGATGTTGTACCCGCTGCTGCTTCCTTTGTTGACTTGTCAGATACAAGTGAAGTGGTTGATGACGACGATGGATCCGTGGATGTCACGTGGGTGCCCACTAGAAGAGAAGAAGAAGAGGGGGAAAGTTCAGATGGGGAGACAGAGAGGAGGAGGAGACGAGTTGGAAGGAGGGGTAGGTCGTCGCAACGAGCTAGTGGCACAGTTAGACAGCATGCATCGGCACCCAGTGTCAGCCAGACAGCACGCCAATCAACGCATTCTGTTGCCACCACCAGAATGTCGTCATCGCAGAGCTCAGCAGTGTGGAATTTTTTTTGTGTGTCTGCCTCTGACAACAGCAATGCCATTTGCAACCTGTGCCAAAGGAAACTGAGTTGTGGGAAGTCCAACACCCACCTAGGTACAACTGCTTTGCGAATGTACATGATCGCACATCACAAACGCCTATGGGATCAACACATGAGTACAAGCAGCACACAAACTCAAAGCCGCCATCTTCCTCCTGGTCCAGCATCTTCAGCCACGTCAACCACTGCTGTCCTCCTTGCCCCCTCTCAACCATCCGCCACTCCGTGTCTCGCCTTTAGCAGTTCCTGCTCATCTGCCCACAGTCAGGTGTCTGTCAAGGACATGTTTGAGCGTAAGAAGCCAATGTCACAAAGTCACCCCCTTGCCCGGCATCTGATAGCTTACTTAACTGAACTCTTAGCCCGCCAGCTTTTACCATACAAGCTGGTGGAGTCTGAGGCGTTCAAAAAATTTGTAGCTATTGGGACACCGCAGTGGAAGGTACCCGGCCGAAATTTCTTTGCACAAAAGGCAATCCCCAACCTGTACTCAATTGTGCAAAAGGAAGTAATGGCATGTCTGGCACACAGTGTTGGGGCAAGGGTCCATCTGACCACTGATACTTGGTCTGCAAAGCATGGTCAGGGCAGGTATATCACCTACACTGTGCATTGGGTAAACCTGCTGACGGCTGCCAAGAATGCGTGGCTCTGCAGAGGAGTTGGTGACACCGCCACGACTTGCAGGCAGGCCTGCTGCCACCTCCTCTACTCCTCCTACTCCATCCTCTTCCATAACCTCCTCATTTGAGTCCTCTTCTGCTGCTGCATCTTGCTCCACATCAACGGCACCCCCCAGCTCCCCAGGTACTATTCCACATCTTGGATACGGCAGTGTCACGATGTCTTGGGGTTGACTTGCCTGAAAGCAGAGAGTCACACCGGACCAGCTTTCCTATCCGCCCTGAACGCACAGGTGGATAAGTGGCTAACTTCGCACCAACTGGAGATCGGCAAAGTGGTTAGTGACAACGGAAGAAATTTGTTGGCGGCATTGAATTTGGTCAAGTTGACACATGTGCCGTGCATGGCACATGTGTGTAATCTGATCGTACAACGCTTTGTGCTTAAGTACCCAGGCTTACAGGACGTCCTGAAGCAGGCCAGGAAGGTGTGTGGCCATTTCAGGCGTTCCTACAGGGCCATGGCGCACTTTTCAGATATCGAGTGGCCAAACAACATGCCAGTGAGGCGCTTGATTTGCGACAGCCCGACACATTGGAATTCAACACTCCTAATGTTCGACCACCTGATCCAACAAGAAAAAGCCATTAACAACTATTTGTATGGCCGGGGTGCTAGGACAGCCTCTGCGGAGCTGGGAATTTTTTTGCCACGTTACTGGACACTCATGCGCAATGCCTGTAGGCTCATGCATCCTTTTGAGGAGGTGACAAACCTAGTCAGTCACACCGAAGGCACCATCAGCGACATCATACCATTTGTTTTCTTCCTGGAGCGTGCCCTGTGAAGAATGCTGGATCAGGCCGTAGATGAGCGTGAAGAGGAAGAGTTGTGGTCACCATTACCACCAGAAACAGCCTTATCAGCATCGCTTGCTGGACCTGCGGCAATGCTGGAAGAGGATTGTGAGGAAGAGGAGTCAGAGGAGGAATGTGGCTTTGAGGAGGAGGAGGAAGACCAACCACAACAGGCATCCCAGGGTGCTCGTTGTAACCTATATGGTACCCGTGGTGTTGTACATGGCTGGGGGGAAGAAGATACCTTCAGTGAGATCACTGAGGACGAGGAATGGGACATGAGTAGCTCGGCATCCAACCTTGGGCAAATGGGGTCTTTCATGCTATCGTGCCTATTGAGGGACCCTCGTATAAAAAGGCTGAAGGATAACGACCTGTACTGGGTGTCCACACTACTAGTCCCCCGGTATAAGCATAAAGTGCCTGAAATGTTACCGAATTACCACAAATCGGAAAGGATGCAGCAGTTCCAAAATAAATTAAAAAGTATGCTTTACACAGCGTATAAGGGTGATATCACAGCACAACGGGAATCTAACAGGGGAAGAGGTGAAAGTAATCCTCCTCCTCCCACCACCATGCCAGCAAGGACAGGATGCTTTACAGACGTGTTGTTGATGGAGGACATGCAGAGCTTTTTAAGTCCTACGCATCACCACAGCCATTCAGGGTCCACCCTCAGAGAACGACTCGTCCGACAGGTAGCAGACTACATCGCCTTAACTGCAGATATCGACACTCTGAGGAGCGATGAACCCCTTGACTACTGGGTGTGCAGGCTTGACCTGTGGCCGGAGCTATCCCAATTTGCGATAGAACTTCTGGCCTGCCCCGCTTCAAGTGTCCTGTCAGAAAGGACCTTCAGTTCAGAAGGAGGTATTGTCACTGAGAAGAGAAGTCGCCTAGGTCAAAAAAGTCTAGATTACCTCACCTTTATTAAGATGAATGAGGGATGGATCCCGAAGGGACTGACAGTGGGCGATACATTCGACTAAAAAAGGCCTGATGAGATGAGCTGCCTTGGGCTAACAAATGGTCCACACGCTGCTGTATTTGATCTCTGAATGCCGGATGACTTGCGTGACTTATCTTCCACCAACTAGGGTTCAAGCCGCAATGTTTTAGGGCACTTTCTGCCTGGGAAACAAACATCAATTTTTCTGCAACAATACCTAATTTTTTTGGCCTCTGGTACTGCACTGTGGCTTCAAAAACCAAACCAAAAAAAAGGCACATAACAGGGATTAAACTGATAGGAATAGTACTACTTAACACACCACTCATATCTGGTGGCACATTAGATTGCACGCGCAGTGCCCCAAATTTGAAGTAGGAGGACCGACCAAGCATCTTTTTCCATCTCCTGGTTCCTAAAATCGATGCCATATACACGTCCCCTGATAGGGTACGTAACAGGGATTAAACTGATAAGAATAGAACTACTTAACACACTACTCATATCTGGTGGCACATTAGATTGCACGTGCAGTGCCCCAAATTTGAAGTAGGAGGACCGACCAAGCATCTTTTTCCATTTCCCGGTTCCTAAAATCGATGCCATATACACGTCCCCTGATAGGGGACGTAACAGGGATTAAACTGATAAGAATAGAACTACTTAACACACCATTCATATTTGGTGGCACATTAGATTGCACGCGCAGTGCCCCAAATTTGAAGTAGGAGGACCGACCAAGTATCTTTTTCCATCTCCCGGTTTCCTAAAATCGATGCCATATACACGTCCCCTGATAGGGGATGTAACAGGGATTAAACTGATAAGAATAGAACTACTTAACACACCACTCATATCTGGTGGCACATTAGATTGCATGCGCAGTGCCCCAAATTTGAAGTAGGAGAACCGACCAAGCATCTTTTTCCATCTCGCGGTTCTTAAAATCGATGCAATATACACGTCCCCTGATAGGGGACGTAACAGGGATTAAACTGATAAGAATAGAGCTACTTAACACACCACTCATATCTGGTGGCACATTAGATTGCACGCGCAGTGCCCCAAATTTGAAGTAGGAGGACCAACCAAGCATCTTTTTCCATCTCCCGGTTCCTAAAATCGATGCCATATACACGTCCCCTGATAGGGGACATAACAGGGATTAAACTGATAGGAATAGTACTACTTAACACACCTTATAATAATGCAGAGAGAGGCAACGCAGAGAGAGGAGTCTGAAGAAGAGGAGTCAGAGGAGGAAGGTGGTTTTGAGGAGGTTGAAGACCAAACACAGCAGGCGTCCCAGGGGGCTTGTTGTCACCTTTCGGGGAAACTTGGTGTTGTACGTGGCTGGGTGGAGGAAGAGACCTTCAATGACATCAGTGAGGACAAGGAACGGGACATGGCTAGCTTGGTATCCAACCTTGTGCAAATGGGGAGTTTGCGGTTGTGCAAATGGACTGTTTGCGGTTGTTTGCGGCAAAATCAACTTTCATGATTCAGATATAGCATGTAATTTTAAACAATTTTACAATTTACTTTTATCACCAATTTTGCTTTGTTCTCTTGGTATTCTTAGTTGAAAGCTTAACGTAGGAGGTTCATATGCTAATTTCTTAGACCTTGAAGCCCACCTCTTTCAGATTGCATTTTAACAGTTTTTCACCACTAGAGGGTGTTAGTTCACGTATTTCATATACATAACACTGTGCTCATGCATGAGAAGTTATCTGGGAGCAGGCACTGATTGGCTAGAATACAAGTCTGTCAAAAGAACTGAAAAAAGGGGCAGTTTGCAGAGGCTTAGATACAAGATAATCACAGAGGTTAAAAGTATATTATTATAAATGTGTTAGTTATGCAAAACTGGGAAATGGGTAATAAAGGGATTATCTATCTTTTAAAACAATAAAAATTCTGGTGTAGACTGTCCCTTTAAACGGGGAGTTTGGTCAGTCACTGTGAAGCGGGTGTAACACTACCTGATCGATACAACATCATACCTGATGTTTTAAAGCAAGTTATTCCAAACAATTTAGGAATGTTAGGTGATTTATGCCCTTTATGGATTAAAACCAGACTCTGCCTCAACTACGTAATTTTCCATGGGAGTTTTGCCATGGATCCCCCTCCGGCATGCCACAGTCCAGGTGTTAGTCCCCTTGAAACAACTATTGTGGCCAGATAGAGTCCCTGTGGGTTTTAAAGTTTGCCTGCCTATAGAAGTCTATGGCGGTTCGCCCGGTTCGCCCGTTCGCGACAGTTGTGGAAGTTCGCGTTCAACGTTCACAAACCCAAATTTTTAAGTTTGCGACATCACTACTCATTAACTTTTTCCTACTTGGCTATTTGTTATACAGAGAGTAGGACACATGGATTTGAGATGTTACTAGTGTACCTGGAGAAGTTAAAGAATAAGGATAGGGACAAAAAGATCCGTATCTCAGCCCAACTGCTAACTACATTTCATCATAAACAAACATACAGTTCCCAGAAAAGCATATCATGTGCTAAAGCGGATAAAAGTTCAACTCGTGTTCACAAGAAACAGGATACAAAATAGTTCCCACTAAATCCAAAAATACAAGCAGCAATAATTAAGCATTTCATAAAGTAAAACCACACACAGTGACCCCCCAAGCACAGACTTATACGGCATACACTATCGCGGAGTAAGGAAACCAGAACTAACCCTTCTCCTGGAAGCCACTGACCATTATAGTGTTTCATCTGGTATACGTGTTGCCTGGAGCGGACCTGTATTGATTACCCATGTGACCACATTGAGCGTTGTTTTCTCTCCAGCACTGGTATCCGGTATTGGAACTTGATGTCAGCGGGGGTGTGGGTGGGTAGATGCATTTCTATTGGCTAACCAGCCTCTCCGTAGATTCAGACAATGCCTTTCCTCAACTGTGTCATGGATTTAGGCAGCCGCAGCAATCGAGTGTGGGGACCCAAAGTGGCGGTATCTGCCAGAAACAGGATTTCTTGTAATCCCGGCAAAGATAGCAACAAAAGAAAGTGCAGATATCCACTTGTAGAATAAAAATTCAAAAACCTTTATTTAACCTGGATAAAATCCATTGCACCATAAATGCAGAACAATAAAAAACAGAACGGTTTGACTAGTTTGACTAGTTTCGGCTTGTGGCCGTAATCATAAACCTTACTATGAAATGAACATGGGGTAGTTTAAAAAGGGCAGTACTACTCGCTCATTGGTTAATTAACAGAGAGGGTTAAAACCTCATTAGATGGTTTAATAGAAGTATAGGTATGGTAAATAGGATAGAGCAGCAGATTCACTTTATGTAATATATACACTTACGGCTAGATTTAGAGTTTTGTCGGTAACGACCCACGTAGCTAACGCTGGCTTCCCCCCCCCCCCCACACCTTTTAAAAACCGCTAGTATTGACAGTTCACAGAAGGGCAGCGTTAGGCTCCAAAAAGGGAGCGTACAGGCATATTTACCGCCACTGCAACTCTCAATACCAGTGGTGCTTACGGACGCGGCCAGCTTAAAAAAAGTGCTCGTGCACGATTCCCCCATAGGAAACAATGGGTCAGTTTGAGCTGAAAAAAACCCTAACACCTGCAAAAAAGCAGCGTTAAGCTCCTAACGCAGCCCCCTTGTTTCCTATGGGGAAACACTTCCTAAGTCTGCACCTAACACTCTAACATGTACCCCGAGTCTAAACACCCCTAACCTTACACTTATTAAACCCTAATCTGCCGCCCCCGCTATCGCTGACACCTGCATATTTTTTTTAACCCCTAATCTGCCGCTCCGTACACCGCCGCAACCTACATTATACCTATGTACCCCTAATCTGCTGCCCCTTACACCGCCGACCCCTATATTCTATTTATTAACCCCTAATCTGCCCCCCACAATGTCGCCGCCAGCTACCTACAATAATTAACCCCTAATCTGCCGACCGGACCTCACCGCTACTATAATAAATGTATTAACCCCTAAAGCTAACTCTAACCCGAACCCTAACACCCCCCTAAGTTAAATATAATTTAAATCTAACGAAATAAATTAACACTTATTAAATAAATTATTCCTATTTACAGCTAAATACTTACTTGTAAAATAGACCCTAATATAGCTACAATATAAATAATAATTATATTGTAGCTATTTTAGGATTAATATTTATTTTACAGGCAACTTTGTATTTATTTTAACCAGGTACAATAGCTATTAAATAGTTAATAACTATTTAATAGCTACCTAGTTAAAATAATTACAAAATTACCTGTAAAATAAATCATAACCTAAGTTACAATTAAACCTAACACTACACTATCAATAAATTAATTGAATAAAATACCTACAATTATCTACAATTAAACCTAACACTACACTATCAATAAATTAATTACATACAAATCCCTACAAATAAATACAATTAAATAAACTAACTAAAGTACAAAAAATAAAAAAAGAACTAAGTTACAAAAAATAAAAAAATAATTTACAAACATTAGAAATTTTTTTAAGACAGATTCACCAAGCGCCTGCTGAAAATGACCCTTAGCTCAGATAAATTGACCCCTAGTGGTCAAAAAATGGAAACAAAATGATTCAGAACTCTATCAGAGCGCCAACTTAAGAAGGCAGGGTCTTAGATACACCAAAAACTTCACAAATGTATTTTAGTGTATTTATTACAACACAATAAAAACAATAATAAACGGTGGACTTCCAACAATGTTCATGTGTGTTTTGTGATACAATGATACCAGTATTAATGGAGCCCAATATTGTACTTAAACAGTATTGATAGCTAAAATTGACAAATGGTTTATTTAAAAATCACAGTCCTCAGGATTTTCAGGATATTAAAAACAGAATGCCGTTTTAAAAGTTAAAACAATCAAAAAGTCCCTCATGGATCCATGTTAACAGTCTAGTAATTATTCCAACCATTCATTGGAGCCAATATACTCAATATTGACACTAATAACTGCCTGTATGCAGATTTAAAAAATTCTGACGGTCTGTGGAAAACTCCCTTTAGCAAATCTTTAAGTGGGATAACCTGTATATCTCAAATAATACTTTCCGCAGGTTAAGTGGAGAGCAGAGTATGGTTAAACTCTCAATGTCACCTAACTCTCAATATCAATCCGGTTTACCTGATTGAAATCCTCAAAATGGATCCTAGATCCTTGTGTGGCAGTTGAAAACACAAATCAACAAATGTGTATAAATAGATAGATAAAAGTGATTAATATCGTTGTTCAGTGATGCAAATAATTGCTGTGCCAATTTAAAAGTCAAGAACTTACAATGTTAAAGTGACTTCCTAAAAACAATACATAGCCTAATTTGAAATCCTTTCAAAAAACGTGCTAAAATAATCCTTTCAAAAAACGTGAAAAGAGAACAAAGTTAAATACTCTAGTGAAAAATATATATTGGTGAAAAATATATTGCAGTGAAAAACAATCTGGTGAATAATCCTCAATTCAGTGCTAGATCCAAATAAAAAAAAAAAAAAATGTATAAAATAAAAATGTCAAATTAGTCCATTTGAAGATGAGTTGTGTTATGTAAAAATCAGAGATTCTGTTTGCAAAAAATGTTAAGTTTAAATATCCTCACGGTCCTATGTGTGCAAGATTTTTCAGGCAGCCCTGGGTCCCTTTGCCCTCAAGTGTGTGGTCCCTCAGCCTTTTCAAGCCTTTGTTCCCTCTGCTTGCTAGCTCACGGTCCCTCTGCCGAAAAAATATATAATAGTGTAGATTGCTACAGATAGGTGAATAATGTGAAATAACACTTACCAGCCAACGCGTTTCGGTCCGAAATGACCTTTCTCAAGAACTAAGTTACAAAAAATAAAAAAATAATTTACAAACATTAGAAAAATATTACCACAATTTTAAGCTAATTATACCTACTCTAAGCCCCCTAATAAAATAACCCTAATCTAACCCAAACCCCCCTTAAATAAAACTAATACTAAGCTCCTGAAGATCTCCCTACCTTGTCTTCACCACGCCGGGTATCACTGATCCGTCCAGGCTCCGAAGTCTTCATCCAATCCCAAGCCCATGATCCGGCTGAAGTCTTGGCCCAAGCGGGGGCTGAAGATGTCCATGATCCGGCTGAAGTCTTGGCCCAAGTGGGGGCTGAAGAGGTCCATGATCTGGCTGAAGTCCTGGCCCAAGCGGGGGCTGAAGAGGTCCATGATCCGGCTGAAGTCTTCTATTAAGCGGCATCTTCAATCTTCTTTCTTCCGGATCCATCTTCATCCTGCCGACGCGGAACATCCATCCTGGCCGACGACTTCCCATCCTGGCCGACGACTTCTGATTGGCTGATGGAATCAGCCAATCAGATTCAAGTTCAATCTGATTGGCTTATCCAATCAGCCAATCGGATTGAACTTGAATCTGATTGGCTGATTCCATCAGCCAATCAGAATTTTCCTACCTTAATTCCGATTGGCTGATAGAATCCTATCAGCCAATCGGAATTCGAGGGACGCCATCTTGGATGACGTCATTTAAAGGAACCATCATTCGGCGAGTAGGCGTCGGTAGAAGAGGATGGATCCGCGTCGGCTGGAAGAAGATGGCTCCAGGAGAAAGAAGATTGAAGATGCCGCTTGATAGAAGAATTCAGCCCGATGATGGACCTCTTCAGCCGGATGATGGATGTCTTCAGCCCCGGCTTGGATCAAGACTTCAACCCGATGATGGACTTCTTCAGCCGGATTATGGATGTCTTCAGCCCCCGCTTGGGCTTGGATGAAGATATCGGAGCCTCCTCTGGACCGAACGGTGATACCCGGCGTGGTGAAGATAAGGTAGGATGATCTTCAGGGGCTTAGTGTTAGGTTTATTTAAGGGGGGTTTGGGTTAGATTAGGGGTATGTGGGTGGTGGGTTGTAATGTTGGGGAGGTATTGTATGTTTTTTTTTACAGGCAAAAGAGCAGAATTCTTTGGGGCATGCCCTGCAAAAGGCCCTTTTAAGGGCTGGTAAGGTAAAAGAGCTTTTCTATTTGTATTTTAGAATAGGGTAGGGCATTTTTTTATTTTGGGGGGCTTTGTTATTTTATTAGGGGGCTTAGAGTAGGTGCAATTAGCTTAAAATTGTTGTAATATTTTTCTAATGTATAGAAATTATTTTTTGTAACTTAGTTTTTTTATTTTTTGTACTTTAGTTAGTTTATTTATTTGTATTTATTTGTAGGTATTTTATGTAATTAATTTATTGATAGTGTAGTGTTAGGTTTAATAGTAGATAATTGTAGGTATTTTATTTAATTAATTTATTGATAGTGTAGTGTTAGGTTTAATTGTAACTTAGGTTAGGATTTATTTTAAAGGTAATTTTGTAATTATTGTAACTAGGTAGCTATTAAATAGTTATTAACTATTTAATAGCTAGTGTACCTAGTTAAAAAAAATACAAAGTTGCCTGTAAAATAAATATTAATCCTAAAATAGCTACAATATAATTATAATTTATATTGTAGCTATATTAGGGTTTATTTTACAGGTAAGTATTTAGCTTTAATTAGGAATAATTTATTTAATAAGATTTATTTTATTTCGTTAGATAAAAATTATATTTAACTTAGGGGGGTGTTAGTGTTAGGGTTAGAATAAGCTTTAGGGGTTAATACATTTAATAGAGTAGCGGTGAGGTCCGGTCGGCAGATTAGGGGTTAATAATTGTAGGTAAGGTAGCAGCGACGTTGGGGGGGGCAGAATAGGGGTTAATAAATATTATGTAGGGGTCGGCGGTGTTAGGGGCAGCAGATTAGGGGTACATAAGTATAACGTAGGTGGCGGCGGTGTGCGGTCGGCAGATTAGGGGTTAAAAAATTTATTAGAGTGGCAGCGATGTGGGGGGGCCTCGGTTTAGGGGTACATAGGTAGTTTATGGGTGTTAGTGTACTTTAGAGCACAGTAGTTAAGAGCTTTATGAACCGGCGTTAGCCCAGAAAGCTCTTAACTCCTGGCTTTTTGCTGCGGCTGTAGTTTTGTCGTTAGATTTCTAACGCTCACTTCAGCCAAGACTCTAAATACCTGTGTTAGAAAGATCCCATTGAAAAGATAGGATACGCAATTGACGTAAGGGGATCTGCAGTACGGAAAAGTTGCGGCTGGAAAGTGAGCGTTAGACCCTTTCCTGACTGACTCTAAATACCAGCGGTAGCCCAAAACCAGCGTTAGGAGCCCCTAATGCTGGTTTTGACGGCTAACACCAAACTCTAAATCTAGCCGTTAATGAATAAATGCCGATCAATACTTATACATACAGAGCCAAACAATTTATACATTAGTTGCATAAACACTAAAACCCTGAGAAGACCATTCATAAATATAAATATCGCTTGCCATGTTTATAAGTCAAAACATCCATATATATATATATATATATATATATATATATATATATATATATATATATATATAAGATTTTGGGATCCAAGCACTCACTGTTAGTGGTATGTGCCTGGGTTCACTCTATGGTAAATAGGTAGAAACTTCTCAAAAGGAAGAGGCACTCACAGGTCTTAATAAGCAAAAAGTACTTTTATTAATTCTTATTTATTAATTGACTGAACCTATGAATTAATAAAAGTATGTTTTGCTTATTAAGACCTGTGAGTGACTCTTCCTTTTGAGAAGTTTATATATATATATATATATATATATATATATATATATACATATATATATATATATATATATATATATAGATCTACACAATTTAAATGGGATACATGGTAATATAAAGCATGAGGGCATAAGTGTATAGATGTCCAAGGGGAAATTCCATTCAGTCACCCAACGTTATATGTATGTACACATTAAGTAGCATAGCTACACATATTTATCCAAATACAGTAGAGTATTTTAATGACAGAGCTAGTTAGAACTAAGGCTGGGAATCACATACAGGTAAATGTGGCAGTTTAAACCAAAGTATAAACAGCGTGGGCACCAGCCAGAGACGGTTAACACACTTACGTGTAGACAGAATATGCAAAGGGTAACAGTGTATATGGGACAAGCACAACCACAACACTTAGGGGTAGGATATTATATAAGGAGTATGGGATAATGAACATAAACATATACATGTCCATATGTACATATCTTTTTATACATATCTTTAGAAGGGAAATATGTTAGGAATGGGAAGGGGGACATATGTAGTATGTATTATACTTAGTTGGTAATTAAATTTTATAATGTTTCACTGCCAATGGTTAATTAGAACAGATTCTGAATTAAAACCCTCAGGCACCTGAGTTTAAAAATCCAGAATGTTTCTTGTTTGGCTAGAAGCCTGTCTTTGTCACCTCCCCTGTGGGGTCTCCTGATGGTTTCGATGGCCCTCCACTTAAAGGATCTCACATCCCCTTTGTATACCTCAATGAAGTGTCTTGACAAGGCCGAGCAGGGTTTCTTGTTTTTTATATAACCCAAATGTTCACGTATTCTGGTTCGTATATCCCTGCTAGTCATACCCACGTATTGACAGTGGTGTTGGATACACTCAATAAGGTACACAACATAAGTGGTTGAGCATTTAACACATCCTTTAGTTTTAAATAGTTGGTTTGTGACAAACAAGTAAAATTCCTTTCCCTCAACAATATAATCACATGCCTTACATCTTCCCCCTCCACATTTGTATGTCCCCTGAACACTAAGCCAAGTGATTGGTTTTTGTATATGTGGTAATTGGGTGGGGGATAGAATATTACCAAGAGTCAAATTTTTTGAGTACATGCATTTAAACCCCTTTGTGGCAACATCCTTTAGGTCTTTGTCACCGTATAGCAGGGGAAAATACTTCTTTAATATGGCACAAATCTCATAGTACTCCGAAGAGTACTGTGTAATGAACATGGTTCTACCATCTCCAATGTTTTTACCTTTTGGACCCAATGCATCCTGTCTGCTGGTTCCAGCCACTTTCTTAGCCACATTCCACACCATCTCTGGCTGGTAGCCCCTCGCAATCAATCTATTGACCATATGGTTACTTTCCTCCACAAAATATGTAAATAATCAAATTACCCCATTGTTCCACCATTTGCCCAAAGTCCATAAAAGCCTGAAAAATGTAAAGGGATGACCGATTGTCTCAGGCATAGGCTCCCTTTTGGAGCCCCTGTCTGAGTTGCTGGATGCCCTATTGCAGCCTATTGTAGGGTCCTTATATTGCCATATTAAGGACACAATGCATGTGTTGCAATTGATGGAAAATCTGATATGGACTGTTCTGAATATAGCTGGTTGACCATACACATTGTGTTTTTATACTCAAGCATCCCACATGATTTGGGAACTATTGCAATTAAGTACTTCTTGAAGTCTTATTATGACATGGAAAGTAAGGCAATAGAATTCATATTAAGGGTTACTAACTTTTTACTCCAACACAATTGTTTCCTGTTTGAAGGGGTTTACTATCTGCAAAAACAGGGTATAGCCATGGGGCCAAAATTTGCCCCCTCATATGCCAATATTTTTATGGGCTAGCTGGAAAGAACCTTTATCTATGCGGATACTAACCCCTTCAAAAGCTATATTCATCTATATAAATGCTTTATAGATGATTTGCTTATTGTGTGGTCATCTAGTGAAATTGATGTAGGAAATTTTGTTAACTTTTTGAATAGGTGTGATAATGGAGTAAGTTTTACGTCTGAATGGAATAAACAGATTATTAACGTCTTGGATGTAATTCTTGAAGGGAACACCAATACAGGAATGATTACTACAAGGCTGTATAGAAAACCCATATCAGGTAACACTCTATTGCACAACAAAAGTTCACATCCCAGACATGTATTCAAAGGAATTGCTAGAGGGCAATTATTGTGTACTAGAATAATCTGCAGTACTGACAAAGATTTTGTGGAGGAAAGTAACCATATGGTCAATAGATTGATTGCGAGGGGGTGCCAACCAGAGATGGTGCGGAATGTGGCTAAGGAAGTGGCTGGAACCAGCAGACATGATGCATTGGTTCCAAAAGGTAAAAACATTGGAGATGGTAGAACCATTACACAGTACTCTTTGGAGTACTATGAGATTTGTGCCATATTAAAGAAGTATTTTCCCCTGCTATACAGTGATAAAGACCTAAAGGTTGTTGCCACAAAGGGGTTTAAATTCGTCAGGAACTGGTAAGTGGAATTCAATTTGCATATTTCACAAGGAAATTGTTTTTTTGTATCACAAACTCTTAGATGCACACTATGGTTCAAGTGTTCCCTCTGGAGAGAGCTAGTGAGTATTATTAATTCCTTATTAAGTGGGAGAGAGGAAAATTGTATTTGATAACCTGCAACAGTACTTGAATAATACTCTCCTTGAAGGAAAAACAATATGATTGCCTGTACACAGATTAGCTGAGATTTGCAAGTCGCTTATTTAGTAATGTAACAGCCGGTACAAAGGTGCTCTGAGATTCACAAGTCAGAGATATAATAATACAGTCTCAGGGTTAATCAATTCTCAGCAGGACCTCTGAGTAACACTTAATTGCAACAGATTGACACAAGAGGTTAACTTGTAACAGCAGGGATAAGGTTACTGTAGAGTAAAATGAAGAAAGAAGATTACTTACTCTGTGGTGGTTTGCTCAGCTGCTGGTTGATTCACTTCCAGAGCGGTTAGTGATTTTCAAAGCCAAAGTGGGAGGAGTTTTACTCCGATTTCAGTTCTGTCTCCACAGGTACAAACACAAGCAAAATAGAATGTACAGTTGATGCGGATCTCTGAGGAAGAGGAATTAAATGAGGAATTTGCTTATGAAGAGGTTATACCTTTACAGTGTGATCCGGAGCTGTAAGGAAGAAATTAGATTTGGTGCAGCAACAGTCGTGACCGGTCTTATTGTCTGTAAGTAAAGTTGTTCCTTGATGCTGCAGCAGGATATTTCTTGTAAAAGAGGATCTTTCACTCTTGGTGAGAGCTTGTTATTTCTTTGTTACAAATATGGTGTATAGGAATACAAATAGGTAGCTTAGGTAGGGTTATCAGCAATCAGCTAGACATACACAAAATACTAAGCACTGAATACTGGGAGTTCAGCCTACTTAAAGGGATTGTGGGCAGGGTCAGGTGATAAAGACTTAAAGATACAGATCAAATACCAGATCGTTACATGTCCCCCCCCCCCTCAAGCAAGCTGTTCCACAGCTTGAGGCTTCGGGCGATCTGAGTTTCGTCTATGAAACAGAGAAACAACTCTTGGGGCATTGAGGTTAGAGGCTGGTTCCCAAGTATTCTCATCAGAGGGTATCCCTTCCAGTGGACCAAATACTGTAACACGCCCCCTCTTAGACGAGAGTCAAGGAGAGGATGGACTTCATAGGTGTCTGGATCCATAACGGGCGGTGGAGGTGGAAGAACTGAGCAGGAGGATCAGGGAGAAATGTGGGGCTTCAAAAGGGAGACATGAAAAGTTGGATGAATCTTCATGGTAGGAGGTAGCTCCAAAGTAACAGCATTCTTGTTTACAACTGTTCGAACAGGAAAAGGTCCAATATAACTTTTTTGCAAGTTTCTTACTAGGAATTTGCAGTCGTAGGTTTTTTTGTAGAAAGCCATACGTTGTCGCCTACTGCATAAGTTGGCGTGGCCCTCCTTCTTAGATCATAGTGATGTTTTTGAGTTAATTGGGCCTTGAGGATATTATCTTTGATGAATTGGAAGTTTTCTGATAATGAGTTTCCCAAGTCTTCCACAGGAGGTGAATTCTGACTGAAGGAAGGAACGAAGTTAAATTTGGGATGATAACCATAAGTCGCATAGAACAGTGTTAATTTTGTGGCAGAGTTGGTGAGGTTGTTGAAGGTGAATTCTGCCATAGAAAAAAACTTGGCCCAGTCATTTTGTTGGTAGGAACAGAAACATCTCAGATATTCCTCTAACCACTGGTTTAATCTTTCTGATTGACCATTGGTCTGTGGATGGAAAGAGGTGGTGAAATGGTGATCTATTTGAACTAATTCGCAAAGACTGGTCCAGAAATGTGAAGTGAACTGGGTCCCCTATCGGTGATAACGATGGGGGGGGGGGGTATACCATGTAATTTGACAATATTGTCAAGAAATAATATAGCTGTTTCCGCAGAGGTTGGTAATTTGTGATACGGTAAGAAGTGTGCCATCTTTGTAAATGTGTCAATTACAACAAGTATGCTGTTTAAGGTTAAGGAGGTGGGAAGTTCTACAATGAAGTCCACACAGATTTGTTGCCAAGGTTTATCTGCTACAGTCAGAGGCATCAAGAAACCATATGGTGGTTTTCTTTCATTTTTTTGCAGTAACACAGGTGATACAGGTCTTTACATATTCTTCTATAGTTTTTCTCATAACTGGCCACCAGAAATTCCTGGATAGAAGCTCTATAGTACGTTGTATTCCTGGATGTCCACACAGAGGTGTATCGTGATGATTTTTTATAATTAACTGACGGAGTTTTGTTGGAATAAAAAATTTTCCTTCATGATGATATATGCAATTTATTTTGGTTAAAAGAGAATGGGGAAGGTCTTGATCATCTTAGGAATACCATTGAATATCATCCATTATGTGAGTTGTTGAACTGACGAAACGTTCACTTGGAATGATAGAGGTGGTTATCGGTTGGGGAGTGGGTTTGTTTGGCTGTCTAGACAAAGCGTCAGCTTTTCCATTTTTATTAGCTGGTCTATACATAATCGGGAAGTCAAATCTAGAGAAATACAAGCTCCAGCGGACCTGTCTTGCTGACAATGATTTATTTGTTTGTAAATATTGCAAGTTTTTATGGTCTGTAAAAATTATGAATGTTGTTTCGTGCCTTCTAGTAAGTGTCTCCAATGTTCCAAGGATCTGTTGATAGCCAAGAGTTCATTTTCCCAATTGGGTAATTGAGTTCTGCTGGGCTCATTATCTTAGAGAAGAAAGAAACAGGATGTAATCTTTCAGAGAAGGATTTCCTCTGGGAAAGTACAGCGCCAATATCATAGTCAGAAGAATCAACTTCAAAGATGTACTGATGGTTCATGTTAGGGAATCTTAGAATGGGAGCAGTTGTGAAACTTCCTTTAGGAAGTTAAAAGCTGAAATGGCTTGGGGTGTCCAAACGTAAGGATTGGTGGCAGAGGTTAATTGTGTGAGAGGTTTTGCTATAGCTGAGAAATCTTTATCAACTTTCTGTAATATTTAGATAAACCCAGGAATCATTGAAGTTCTTTTCTGTTCCTGGGAAGGGGCCAATCCTTGACCGTTTCAACTTGTTCTGTGTGCATATGTATGCCTTCGGGCGTTATGGTGTATCCGAGAAAAGAGATGTTATTGCAATGGAACAAACATTTCTCTGGTTTTGCATATAACTTGTGGATCCTCAATCTGGGTAAGATCCATCTGACATGTTTAACGTGTTCTTCATAAGTTTTGGAGTATATCAGAATATCGTCCAGATAGACTACCATGCATACATCCAGTAAATCTCTAAATACATCGTTGATGAAGTGCTGGAATGTAGCTGGGGCATTACATAAGCCAAAAGACATAACCAGGTACTCAAATAACCCATACCTTGTCCTAAAGGCTGTCAGCCACTCATCCCCCTTGCAAATTCGTACCAGGTTGTAATCTCCCCTGAGATCAAGTTTGGTGTATATTGTAGCTTCGGAGAGACGTTCAATCAGCTCTGGGATGAGGGGTAATGGGTACCTGTTCTTAATGGTCCATTTGTTGAGTTCACGATAATTGATGATGGGGCATAGCATGTTCTCTTTATTTGTAACAAAAAACATTCCAGCTCCAGTGGGTGAAGTAGAGGGTCTGATAAACCCCTTACGTAAATTATCATCCAGGTAGTTTTTTAAATGATCTAATTCTGGCTGACTTAACGGGTATAAGTGCCCATAAAGAATGGTGGCACCGGGTTGCAACTGTATCAGGCAGTCATATGGTCAATGGGGTGGAAAATTGTCAGCTTATTTCTTACTGAAAACGTCGGAAAATTCTGTGCATTTAATAGGGAGAGATTGATCCCCTGTAAGTGTTTGGAGAATAATAGTATTAGGTACACAAGTTTTCTTACAATAAAGAGAATCAAAAGATACTTCAGAGCTTACCCAATCGATGGTTGGTTGATGAGTTTGAAGCCAATTAATACCTAATAGAGATGTCCTGAATAGTTCGCCGGCGAATAGTTCCCGGCGAACATAGCTTGTTCGCGTTTGCCGCAGCGGGTGAACATATACGATGTTCGGTCCACCCCCATCATCATTGAGTGAACTTTGACCCTGTACCTCACAGTCAGCAGACACATTCCAGCCAATCAGCAGCAGACCCTCCCTCCCAGACCCTCCCACCTCCTGGACAGCATCCATTTTAGATTCATTCGGAAGCTGCATTCTTAGTGAGAGGAGGGACAGTGTAGCTGCTGCTGATTTAATAGGGAAATTGATAGCTAGGTTAGTGTATTCAGTGTCCACTACAGTCCTGAAGGACTCATCTCATCTCTGCTCTAAGGACAGCACCCCAAAAAGCCCTTTTTAGGGCTAGAACATCAGTCTGCTTTTTTTTTTTTCCTGTGTAATCTAATTGCAGTTGCCTGTCTGCCAGCGTGTGTGTGTTTCAGGGCCTGCCAGGGCACAGTGTCACACCAGTGCAACTCATATCTGGTGTAACAGTAGTGTACATTTAAAAAAAAAAACTAGAAATTTGACTGTGAAATAATAGCAGTCAGTTTACTTCTCACGTGTGCATTTCAGGGCCTGCCAGGGCACAGTGTCACACCAGTGCAACTCATATCTGGTGTAACAGTAGTGTACATTAAAAAAAAAACTAGAAATTTGACTGTGAAATAATAGCAGTCAGTTTCCTTCACACGTGTGCATTTCAGGGCCTGCCAGGGCACAGTGTCACACCAGTGCAACTCATATGTGGTGTAACAGTAGTGTACATTAAAAAAAAAAACTAGAAATTTGACTGTGAAATAATAGCAGTCAGTTTCCTTCACGCGTGTGCATTTCAGGACCTGCCAGGGCACAGTGTTACACCAGTGCAACTCATATCTAGTGTAACAGTAGTGTACATTAAAAAAAAAACTAGAAATTTGACTGTGAAATAATAGCAGTCAGTTTCCTTCAAACGTGTGCGTTTGAGGGCCTGCCAGGGCACAGTGTCACACCAGTGCAACTCATATCTGGTGTAACAGTAGTGTACATTTAAAAAAAAAAAAAATTTTTTTGACTGTAATAGATTGAATAGCAGTTAGTTGTCTGCAAGCGTGTGTGTCAGGCCTACAGCGTCTACTCTGCCAACTTCTGCCAGTGCACAGTGCCACTCATATCTGTTGTCACAGTAGCTTGCACGCATAGTACCACTAATCGAAAAAAAAATTACAGGCAGAGGCAGGCCACCCCGCAGGGGCCGTCGTGGTCATGGTGCTGTGATTCCCTTTGGCCCTAGAATAATGCCCAGTGTTCAGAGGCCACGCACCCTGAACTCGAAAAGTTCTGAGGATGACATAGTTGACTGGCTAACACAGGACACCCAATCTTCTACAGCTTTCGCTCGGAACCTTGACGCACCATCCTCCTCCAGCTTAGCTTCGGGCACCTCTCAAGTTACCACTCACCCGCCTGCCGCCACCACCAACACTAGCACCACAGCCGCTTCACTTGATCTGTCAGAGGAGTTATTTACACATCAGTTGGAAGAAATGAGTGATGCGCAACCATTATTGCCAGAGGATGTAGATAACAGGGATATGTCTCAGTTAGGCAGCATTACACACATGGACGTACGGTGTGATGATGATGATGTTGTACCCGCTGCTGCTTTCTTTGCTGAGTTGTCAGATACAAGTGAAGCAGTTGATGATGACGATGCGTCTGTGGATGTCACGTGGGTGCCCGTTAGAAGAGAAGGGGGAAAGTTCAGATGGGGAGACAGAGAGAAGGAGGAGACGAGTTGGAAGCAGGGGGAGGTTGTCGCAAGGAGCTAGTGGCACAGTCAGACAGCATGCATTGGCACCTGGGGTCAGCCAGAGAGCACGCCAATCAACGCATGCTGTTGCCACCACCAGAATGCCGTCATTGCAGAGCTCAGCAGTGTGGCATTTTTTTTGTGTGTCTGCCTCTGACAACAGCGATGCCATTTGCAACCTGTGCCAAAAGAAACTGAGTCGTGGGAAGTCCAACACCCACCTAGGTACAACTGCTTTGCGAAGGCACATGATCGCACATCACAAACGCCTATGGGATCAACACATGAGTACAAGCAGCACACAAACTCAAAGCCGCCATCCTCCTCCTGGTCCAGCATCTTCATCCACGTCAACCACTGCTGTCCTCCTTGCCCCCTCTCAACCATCCGCCACTCCGTCTCTCGCCTTGAGCAGTTCCTGCTCATCTGCCCACAGTCAGGTGTCTGTCAAGGACATGTTTGAGCGTAAGAAGCCAATGTCACAAAGTCACCCCCTTGCCCGGCATCTGACAGCTGGCTTGTCTAAACTCTTAGCCCACCAGCTTTTACCATACAAGCTGGTGGAGTCTGAGGCGTTCAAAAAATTTGTAGCTATTGGGACACCGCAGTGGAAGGTACCCGGCCGAAATTTCTTTGCACAAAAGGCAATCCCCAACCTGTACTCGATTGTGCAAAAGGAAGTAATGGCATGTCTGGAACACAGTGTTGGGGCAAGGGTCCATCTGACCACTGATACCTGGTCTGCAAAGCATGGTCAGGGCAGGTATATCACCTACACTGCACATTGGGTAAACCTGCTGAAGGCTGCCAAGCATGGAATGCGTGGCTCTGCAGAGGAGTTGGTAACACCGCCACGACTTGCAGGCAGGCCTGCTGCCACCTCCTCTACTCCTCCTACTACATCCTCTTCCATAACCTCCTCGGCTGAGTCCTCTTCTGCTGCTGCATCTTGCTCCACATCAACGGCACCCCCCCAGCTCCCCAGGTACTATTCCACATCCCGGATACGGCAGTGTCACGCTGTCTTGGGGTTGACTTGCCTGAAAGCAGAGAGTCTCACTGGACCAGCACTCCTGTCCACCCTGAACGCACAGGTGGATCAGTGGCTGACTCCGCACCAACTGGAGATCGGCAAAGTGGTTTGTGACAACGGAAGAAATTTGTTGGCGGCATTGAATTTGGGCAAGTTGACACATGTGCTGTGCATGGCACATGTGTGTAATCTGATCGTACAACGCTTTGTGCATAAGTACCCAGGCTTACAGGATGTTCTGAAGCAGGCCAGGAAGGTGTGTGGCCATTTCAGACGTTCCTACACGGCCATGGCACACTTTTCAGATATCCAGCGGCGAAACAATATGCCAGTGAGGCGCTTGATTTGCGACAGCCCGACACGTTGGAATTCAACACTCCTAATGTTCGACCACCTGCTCCAACAAGAAAAAGCCGTTAACGACTATTTGTATGACCGGGGTGCTAGGACAGTCTCTGCCACGTTACTGGACGCTCATGCACAATGCCTGTAGGCTCATGCGTCCTTTTGAGGAGGTGACAAACCCAGTCAGTCGCACCGAAGGCACCATCAGTGACATCATACCATTTTTTTCTTCCTGGAGCATGCCCTGCGAAGACTGCTGGATCAGACCGTAGATGAGCGTGAAGAGGAAGAGTTGTGGTCACCATCACCACCAGAAACAGCCTTATCAGCATCATTTGCTGGACCTGCGGCAACGCTGGAAGAGGATTGTGAGGAAGAGGAGTCAGAGGAGGAATGTGGCTTTGAGGAGGAGGAGGAAGACCAACCACAACAGGCATCCCAGGGTGCTCGTTGTCACCTATCTGGTACCCGTGGTGTTGTACGTGGCTGGGGGGAAGAACATACCTTCAGCAGTTCCAAAATAAATTAAAAAGTATGCTTTACACAGTGTATAAAGGTGATGTCACAGCACAACGGGAATCTAACAAGGGAAGAGGTGAAAGTAATTCTCCTCCTCCCATGACCAAGCCGGCAAGGACAGGACTCTTTACAGACGTGTTGTTGATGGAGGACATGCGGAGCTTTTTAAGTCCTATGCATCGCCACAGCCCTTCGGGGTCCACCCTCAGAGAATGACTCGACCGACAGGTAGCAGACTACCTCGCCTTAACTGCAGATATCGATACTCTGAGGAGTGATGAACTCCTTGACTACTGGGTGTGCAGGCTTGACCTGTGGCCGGAGCTATCCCAATTTGCGATAGAACTTCTGGCCTGCCCCGCTTCAAGTGTCCTGTCAGAAAGGACCTTCAGTGCAGCAGGAGGTATTGTCACTGAGAAGAGAAGTCGCCTAGGTCAAAAAAGTCTAGATTACCTCACCTTTATTAAGATGAATGAGCGATGGATCCCGAAGGGACTGACAGTGGGCGATACATTTGACTAAAAAAGGCCTGATGAGATGAGCTGCCTTGGGCTAAAAATGGACCACACGCTGCTGTATTTGATCTCTGAATGCTGGATGACTTGCGTGACTTATCCGCCACCAACTAGGGTTCAAGCCGCAATGTTTTAGGGCACTTTCTGCCTGGGAAACAAACATCAATTTTTGCAACAATACCTCATTTTTTAGGCATGTGTACATGCCTAATTGTTTTTTGCACTGTGCCTTCAAAAACCAAACCAAAAAAAGGCACATAACAGGGATTAAACTGATAGGAATAGTACTACTTAACACACCACTCCTATCTGGTGACACATTAGATTGCACGCGCAGTGCCCCAAATTTGAAGTAGGAGGACTGACCAAGCATCTTTTTCCATCTCCCGGTTCCTAAAATCAATGCCATATACACGTCCCCTGATAGGGGACGTAACAGGGATTAAACTGATAAGAATAGAACTACTTAACACACCACTCCTATATGGTGGCACATTGGATTGCACGCGCAGTGCCCCAAATTTAAAGTAGGAGGACCGACCAAGCATCTTTTTCATCTCCCGGTTCCTAAAATCGATGCCATATACACGTCCACTGATAGGGGACGTAACAGGGATTAAACTGATAATAATAGTATTACTTAACACACCACTCCTATCTGGTGGCACATTAGATTGCACGCGCAGTGCCCCAAATTTGAAGTAGGAGGACCGAACAAGCATCTTTTTCCATCTCCCGGTTCCTAAAATCGATGCCATATACACGTCCCCTGATAGGGGACGTAACAGGGATTAAACTGATAGGAATAGTACTACTTAACACACCTTATAATAATGCAGAGATAGGCAACGCAGAGAGAGGAGTCTGAAGAAGAGGAGTCAGAGGAGGAAGGTGGCTTTGAGGAGGTGGAAAACCAAACATAGCAGGCATCCCAGGGGGCTTGTTGTCACCTTTCGGGGACCCTTGGTGTTGTACGTGGCTGGGTGGAGGAAGAGACCTTCAATGACATCAGTGAGGACAAGGAACGGGACATGGCTAGATTGGTATCCAACCTTGTGCAAATGGGGAGTTTGCGGTTGTGCAAATGGACTGTTTGCGGTTGTTTGCGGTGCGTTAAACGGGGAGTTTGGTCTTTCACTGTGAAGCGGGCGTAACCCTTATACTACCTGATCGATACAACATCATACCTGATATTTTAAAGCACGTTATTTCAAACAATTTAGGAATGTTAGGTGATTTATGCCCTTTATGAATTAAAACCAGACTCTGCATCAACTATATAATTTTCCATGGGAGTTTTGCCATGAATCCCCCTCCGGCATGCCACAGTCCAGGTGTTAGTCCCCTTGAAACAACTTTTCCATCACTATTGTGGCCAGAAAGAGTCCCTGTGGATTTTAAAATTCGCCTGCCTATTGAAGTCTATGGCGGTTCACCCGGTTTGCCCGTTCGCGAACATTTGCGAGAATTCCCGTTCGCCGTTCGCGAATGGAAAATTTTATGTTCGCGACATCTCTAAATTACCTAATATCACTGGAAAATGTGGAGAGGGTAAAACATCAAAAGTTAAGTATTCAGTGTGACCTGATACTGTGGAAACCTGTAATGGTACAGTGCGATGTGTAATAGGCTCAGTACTAATAAGGGAGCCATCAATAACCCAAACAGAGACAGGTGTATCTTTTAACACTAAAGGTATTTTATTATTCTTTACAATAGTTGCATTAAGAAAGTTTCCGTAGGCCCCAGAATCAACTATTGCATCAGTTCTCACTCGTTTGTGGTCCCACTGTAAGATGAGAGAGAGCTTACAATATGATACATGGTTAGTCAATACTTGAGATGAGTAAATGGTGGTGAACTTACATTTCTTGTTCTTCAGAAGTACGGGACAGTCTGAGACTCCGTGGGCAGGACTAGCACAGTACATGCACAGGTTCCTATTCCTTCTGCACATCCTCTCTTCTGTGGTAAGAGGGCCTCTCATAACCCCAATTTCCATGGGAACGCTATGGAGAGTAAGTCTTGGACTTACTGAAGGTTGGTTGAAGGAGTAGTTTTTTACATGGCTGTCTGGATAACTATGCTCAGAACGTCGTTCTCTTAACCTGCGATCAATCTGTGTAGAAAGTCTCATTAAAGCCTCTAATGTTTTAGGAAGCTCAATTCAGGCAAGCTCATCTTTGACTGAATCTGCTAACCCAGGGTGAAACTGGTTGCGCAAAGATACCTCACTCCATAATGAGTCAGTTGCATATAACTTAAACTCAGTTATATACTCCTCGACCGCTCTTTTGCCTTGTTTAAGACTTCTCATACTAGCCTCCGCTGTAAGTTGTATGTCTTTATCAAGATATAACTCATCCATAGTAGAGATGAAATCGTCAAGGGAGCCAAGGATAGGGTCTTCGGTTTCGCAGTAATTTTTAGCCCAGATTCTTGGTTCACCACGCAGAAATGAGATAATCGTCAAAACTTTTATTCTTTCTGTGGGGTAAGTTCTAGGTTTCAAATTAAACAGTAATTGACATGCATTCCTGAACTGTCTGTATGCCTTCCTATTCCCAGCAAAGGTTTCTGGCAAGGTGACCTGTGGTTCAGGTGTGTCTGTAAATTGAGGGCTTTTAGTAGCAATAGAGCCTTTAATGATATCTTTCAGGGATTGGTTTTCCACCTGTAAATCCCTAACTGATTGTGCAATTTGATCTACTTTTTGTGATAGATTAAAAACTATTTGTGGGAGATCTGCTGGTTCCATATTGGGCTTAGTATTATGTCAGGAACTGGTAAGTGGAACTCAATTTGCAGATTTCACAAGGAAATAGTTTTTTTGTATGACAAACTCTTAGAAGCACACTATGGTTCAAGTGTTCCCTCTGGAGAGAGCTAGTGAGTATTATTAATTCCTTATTAAGTGGGAGAGAGGAAAAGGGTATTTGATAACCTGCAACAGTACTTGAATAATACTCTCCTTGAAGGAAAAACAATATTGGCTAGATTTAGAGTTTTGTCGGTAAAGACCCACGTAGCTAATGCAGCTTTTTTCCTACCGCTGCTTCCAAACAACGCTGGTATTTAGAGTTGTCTGAAGGGCTGCGTTAGGCTCCAAAAAGAGAGCGTTGAGCCGAATTTAATGCCACTTCAACCCTCAATACCAGCGTTGCTTGTGGTAGCGGTAAGCTGGCAAAACGTGCTCGTGCACAATTCCCTCATAGGAAACAATGGGGCAGTTTGGGCTAAAAAAAACCTAACACCTGCAAAAAAGTAGCGTTAAGCTCCCAACGCAGCCCCATTGTTTCCTATGGGGAAACACTTTCTAAGTCTGCACCTAACACCCTAACATGAACCCCCAGTCTAAACACCCCTAACCTTACACTTAACCCCTAATCTGCTGACCCCGCTATTGCAGACACCTGCATTACACAATTAACCCCTAATCTGCCGCTCCGGAAACCGCCGCCACCTACATTATCCCTATGAACCCCTATTCTTCTGCCCCCAACATCTCCGACACCTACATAATATTTATTAACCCCTAATCTGCCCCCCCCAACGTCACCGCCACCTTACTTCAAGTATTAACCACTAATCTGCCGACCGGACCTCGCCGCTACTATAATAAATGTATTAACCCCTAAAGCTAAGTCTAACCCTAACCCTAACACCCCCCTAAGTATATATATATAATTTTAATCTAACAAAATAAATTAACTCTTATTAACTAAAGTATTCCTATTTAAAACTAAATACTTACCTGTAAAATAAACCCTAATATAGCTACAATATATAATGAATAATTATATTGTAGCTATTTTAGGATTTATATTTATTTTACAGGCAACTTTGTATTTTTTTTAACTAGGTACAATAGCTATTAAATAGTTATTAACTATTTAATAACTACCTAGTTAAAATAATTACAAAATTACCTGTAAAATAAATCCTAACCTAAGTTACAATTAAACCTAACACTACGCTATCATTAAATTAATTAAATAAATTAGCTACCAATACCTACAAATAAATACAATTTAATAAACTAAACTAAATTACAAAAATACAAACACTAAATTACAGAAAATACAAAAATATTACAAGAATTTTAAACTAATTACACCTAATCTAAGCCCCCAAATAAAATTAAAAAAAAATAATATTAAAATTCCCTACCCTATTCTACATTGCAAAGTAATCAGCTCTTTTACCAGCCCTTAAAAGGGCTTTTTACGGGGCATGCCCCAAAGTAATCAGCTCTTTTGCCTGTAAAAAAACATACAACCCCCCCAACATTAAAACCACCCACATACCCCTATTCTAACCCACCCAAACCCCCTTAAATAAACCTAACACTACCCCCCTGAAGATCTCCCTACCTTGAGTGGTCTTCACCCAGCCAGACCAAAGTCTTCATCCGATGGGGCAGAAGAGGACATCCAGACCGGCAGAAGTCTACATCCTATCCGGGCAGAAGAGGACATCCGGACCGGCAGACATCTTCATCCAAGAGGAATCTTCTATCTTCATCCATGCGGAGTGGAGCCATCTTCTTCCCAGCCGACGTGGATCCATCCTCTTCAACCGACGCCTACTCGCCGAATGAAGGTTCCTTTAAATGACGTCATCCAAGATGGCGTCCCTCGAATTCTGATTGGCTGATAGGATTAAGGGCTGGTAAAAGAGCTGATTACTTTGTAATGTAGAATAGGGTAGGGACTTTTATTATTTTGTTTTTTTTTATTTTATTAGGGGTCTTAGATTAGGTGTTATTAGTTTAAAATTCTTGTAATATTTTTGTATTTTCTGTAATTTTTTTTTTTTTTTTTGTAATTTAGTTTAGTTTATTTAATTGTATTTAATTGTAGGTATTGGTAGCTAATTTATTTAATTAATTTAATGATAGTGTATGTGATGAACCAAGGTTATCCAACTCTGCACCAGTCACTTATTTGGCACAGAAAGGGTTTTCAGCCCCCTTTTCTGTCACCTATAGGTCACAATGTAGCCAAACCAGGCAAGCTTGTGATTCAGTTTAGTGGGTGCAAGAGTTAATTCGCACTCCCTTAATCTGTACTAGACGTAAGAGAAATGCCCAACACTCCCTTTTCAATGCCACCCACAATAATCCTATAGCTCAAATGCTGCCACCACTTAAAATTTATTAAAGGGAAAATCTTAAGGAAAACCCCAGACGTTACACATTAACTCTAGAAATACAATTTAGCAGAAAATAACCTAAATTATACAGTTCTAATATTCCAGTCTCTTTCAGTAACGTGGTTCAATTATTAGACAAAGGCCAAACTTAATAAAGGAATTATTTATTATGCCAAAAATATTATGCACAATGCATTATTAATAAAAAGTTGTTACAAATAAAATTACACACGCAAACAGTATTTTAAAATAAAAAGGAGAAAAACAGAATTGAATACTTTCCTAGTCTTCAAGATATGCGCCAGGGGCTGGCATGAAAATAATGGCTCCTTACTTCTGTACAGCAGCTCCCCTTGTAAGAACGACAATCTTATTGTTAAAAAATAAGATTCTTAAACCCTACTTTTCAGAGATCAGGTTGCTTAACCACACCCTCCTGGGCGGGCTAAGAAACCCCCCTGTCTTTACAACCTTCAATAGACTAATTTCTTGCCTGCATTTATACAATCCATTATCATTCCTGCTAGGTAAGAAATTTCTATATTTACATATTTATAACCTTTTAGTTTCATTTGGAGAATCGGTTTGATATCAAATATGCCATAGGTTGTCATATTTACCTTCCTTTAGGTTATAACAGTTTTAACCCACATATGTACATAATATACCAATGTCCTGTCAGTGACCTGGTCAGTTTTTGTAATGAAGGGCCTGTTTTGCATCAGGCATTCTATTGACAGCTTAAGCCATAAACTTTATCCTGTGTATCTCTGGGATGAAGAGCTCGAGGGGTTTTATGACTCAGTGCCTACACAATAACGTTTAGTGGGCTAATCAGGGGGCTTCTGGCACTTCAAAGAAAATACAAATACAAACACAATTCTTCTTGAAAACAAATAACTGTTTTGAGTGCAAGCTACACAAAGTTAACTCCTTAGCAGCTGAATCCTGAGATATTTGTGAGAGTGTAGTGTTAGGTTTAATTGTAACTTAGGTTAGGATTTATTTTACAGGTAATTTTGTAATTATTTTAACTAGGTAGCTATTAAATAGTTAATAACTATTTAATAGCTATTGTACCTATTTAAAATAAATACAAAGTTGCCTGTAAAATAAATATAAATCCTAAAATAGCTATAATATAATTATTCGTTATATTGTAGCCATATTAGGGTTTATTTTACAGGTTTACTATTTAGTTTTAAATAGGAATACTTTAGTTAATAATAGTTAATTTATTTAGTTAGATTAAAATTATATTTAATTTAGGGGGTTGTTAGGGTTAGGGTTAGACTTAGCTTTAGGGGTTAATACATTTATTATAGTAGTAGCGAGGTCCGGTCGGCAGATTAGGGTTTAATACTTGAAGTTAGGAGGCGGCGACATTGGGGGGGTGGGGGCAGATTAGGGGTTAATAAATATTATGTAGGTGTCGGCGATGTTAGGAGCAGCAGATTAGGGGTTCATAGGGATAATGTAGGTGGCGGCGATGTGCGGTCGGCAGATTAGGGGTTAAAAATATTTATTATAGTGGCGGTGATGGAGGGGGACCTCGGTTTAGGAGTACATAGGTAGTTTATGGGTGTTAGTGTACTTTAGAGCACTGTAGTTAAGAGCTATATATATCGGTGTTAGCCCATAAAGCTCTTAACTACAGCCTTTCCATGGGTGTTAGGAGTATTGTCGGTAGAGGTGTAACGCTCACTTCAGCCAAGACTCTAAATACCGGCGTTAGGAAGATCCCATTGAAAAGATAGGATACGCAATTGGTGTAAGGGGATCTGCAGTATGGAAAAGTCGCAGCTTGAAAGTGAGCAGTACACCATTACCTGGCCGACTCTAAATACCAGCGGGCAGCCAAAAGCAGCGTTAGGACCCCTTAACGCTGCTTTTGATGGCTAACACAGAACTCTAAATCTAGGCATATGATTGCCTGTACACAGATTAGCTGAGATTTGCAAGTCTCTTATTTAGTAATGTAACAGTCGGTACACAGGTGATCTGAGATTCACAAGTCACAGATATAATAATACAGTCTCTGGGTTAATCAATTCTCAGCAGGACCTCTGAGTAATACTTAATAGAAACAGATTGACACAAGAGGTTAACTTGTAACAGCAGGGATAAGGTTAGTGTAGAGTAAAATGAAGGAAGAAGATTACTCACTCTGTAGTGGTTTGCTCAGCTGCTAGTTGATTCACTTCCCGAGCGGTTAGTGATTTTCAAAGCCAAAGTGGGAGGAGTTTTACTCCGGTTTAAGTTCAGTCTCCACAGGTACAAACACAAGCAAAATAGAATGTACAGTTGATGCAGATCTCTGAGGAAGAGAAATCAAATGAGGAATTTGCTTATGAAGAGGTTATACCTTTACAGTGAGATCCAGAGCTGTAAGGAAGAAATTAGCTTTGGTGCAGCAGCAGTCGTGACCGGTCTTATTGTCTGTAAGTAAAGTTGTTCCTTGATGCTGCAGCAGGAGATTTCTTGTAAAAGAGGATCTTTAACTCTTGGTGAGAGCTTGTAATTTCTTTGTTCCAAATATGGTGTATAGGAATACAAGTGTGTAGCTTAGGTAGGGTTATCAGCAATCAGCTAGACATACACAAAATACTAAGCACTGAATACTGGGAGTTCAGCCTACTTAAAGGGATTGTGGGCAGGGTCAGGTGATAAAGACTTAAAGATACAGATCCAATACCATATCATTACAAAATGTGTGTACTCAAAAAATTTGACTCTTGGTAATATTCTATCCCCCACCCAATTACCACATATACAACAACCAATCACTTGGCTTAGTGTTCAGGGGACATACAAATGTGGAGGGGGAAGATGGAAGTCATGTGATTATATCGTTGAGGGAAAGGAATTTTACTCATGTGTCACAAACCAACTATTTAAAACTAAAGGATGTGTTAAATGCTCAACCACTTATGTTGTGTATCTTATTGAGTGTATCCAACACCACTGTCAATACGTGGGTATGACTAGCAGGGATATACGAACCAGAATACATGAACATTTGGGTTATATAATAAACAAGAAACCCTGCTCGTCCTTGTCAAGACACTTCACTGAGGTACACGAAGGGGATTTGAGATCCTTTAAGTGGAGGGCCATCGAAACCATCAGGAGACCCCCAGGGGAGGTGACAAAGACAGGCTTCTAGCAAAACAAGAAGCATTCTGGATTTTTAAACTCAGGACTCAGGTGCCTGAGGGTTTTAATTGAGACTGAGTATAATATATATGTCAGGTCTAATCATATTCATGTGGAGATGCTCCCCCTTCCCATTCCTAACATATTTCCCTTCTAAAGATATGTATAAAAAGATATGTACATATGGACATGTATATGTTTATGTTCATTATCCCATACTCCTTATATAATATCCTACCCCTAAGTGTCGTGGTTGTGCTTGTCCCATATACACTGTTACCCTTTGCATATTCTGTCTACACGTAAGTGTGTTAACCGTCTCTGGCTGGTGCCCACGCTGTTTATACTTTGGTTTAAACTGCCACATTTACATGTATGTGACTCCCAGCCTTAGTTCTAACTAGCTCTGTCATTTGATTATACAATAGAATTTTTATTCTACAAGTGGATATCTGCACTTTCTTTTGTTGCTACATTTCATCATGTCTTTCTGATTCCCACCATCTACTTATTCTAATATGTTTCTTCTTCTCTTATATGAATTGAAGTCAGGAACTCAGGCTAACAAGCAACTTGAGGGGCTTGCGAGCAGAATAACTCAATTCACTTTTTCTAATATCTGGGATATTTTATGGGTGCTCAGGGGATTATTTTCCTTAGGGTTGGTGTAGTATGAATAAGGTCTTTTACGCACAGTGAGGAATGCCCAATATTCTAAGAGCCATAGAGTACTCCCATATGCCAACTGTGGTACCCCAAGAAAACAAGAACTGCAGACTTTCTCACTAGTTTAAGTTAATTTAATGTAACTATGAATGTTTATGAAACATTCCCTTTAAGTACTTATGACTATATTCACTGTCAGTCTTCCTTTTTCAAATGTTCTAAGGCAGACAGATTATTTCAAAGATATTTGCTTTATAAGTAACTGTTTAATTGTGTTATTGGCTTGTCTTACATAAACATAAAGTTATGTGTGGTTTGATGATATCTGTGTATAAATATTTTAATTTTACTTGTTAGTATTAATCTTTACAACTACACCATTAGATTATTAAAATCATCATATAATTACACAGACATACTTGTATATGTTTAGTAAGTGTTATGATGGCATGTATCAGTTATTTTATCAAAATGTTTTTGGAAATTGGAATTGTGCTATTACTTTCTGTAAATAAAGTGAAAAAGAGGAGGGTTCTGTGTGAGATCAAGTACTAATTTGTTAGAGGGTAGCAATTATGATTACTGTAGCAATGGTGGCTGAGGGGGAAAAATACATTTATACAGAGATAAAATTGGTACCTTACCTCTATAACATAAACATGGAGTAATTCTAAGGAATGAGCACAAGTGGAAATGTCATATTAATGGCTTTATTTTGCTGCCCTCATTGTAAACCAGTCCCTAGTGTTGTTGCACTCAGCAAGTGCCCCCTGGTGCCCTACCAGCTCATACTAAATTCTATAAAAAAGAAAGCATTACATAAATATTGACTAAAAGATCACCTGCACATATTCTAAATTGTATGTATTGTTACAATCTCACTACATCTAAAATATACATTAACATCGTAGTAATGGTATGAAATTTCATTTAAATGTTTTTCCTTCTTTTTTTGCTTTATGTAAATTATCTATAATTGTAGGTTGATCCTTTATCGGAACGCTATTGGAGTCATGTCAGCGCAGATGGTTGCAGATTGGCACTAATTAATTAATAACACAGATATCGTCTCAATTCAACCAGTTTCAGTTACAAAATTCTGTCCTCTGCTTATTCTAGTAATGGAGCTCTTGGCTTTTCTCAACATCATGAATTTATCTGGAAATGCATGGAAGACTTTGTCCGTAACTATAAGGGAGATGTTTGGGGACAGCAAGGACCCTTATTATTAACAAGAATTCTGGCACAATTCTGTTCTCAGCATAATTTTAAGGCTTTTGAGGATCTCATGTGTGGAAATATCACTTTTTTAAATCCTGTGAGATTTTACAAACTACAACCACCAGTTTGAGGGATGTTCTTTCAGAAATGGAAAACATTTCCAGATTTTAATTATTCATATGGTTCACATTTTTGGAACTACATGAATCATGTAAATGTTAAACATTTTGTGATTCCTGGCAGTGACACATTAGCTGAATATCTTTACAAGCAATACTGTCCGAACACTTATAGAAGCCTTAAAAAACTAAATTCTTGCTATTCACCTGCTTGAAATTGACAGTTACTGTGAGTGTGTACTGTTTTTAGACATTCTCTAAGACACAACTTTTAAATACATTTTTTTATTGCACCTGTTAATTCCAAACGTACACTTTTTTTTAACATTAAATTTTGGTCAAAGATGTATGACATTTAAAAAAATGAAAAAGTAGCTGTTAATCAGCTTGAAAAAGCAAATGCATGTAAATGGCTATGGGCCAGGTTACACTATAAATAAGGTTGCCGGCACAAATGTATAAACATACATCTATAAACATCACTCTACTAGATTAAAGGTCACTATACTCACAAATTAGGGTGAGATAAGAAGGTTTTAGGCATACTTAGACATAGACAAACAATGTACAGTATATTGTAAGGATTATTTTATTAAGAAGGAAGAGTTAATAGATTTATCTTAAGAGACATAGTTAAAAGAATATAGTTATAAGATTTTGATACACGGTTCAAAAGAGCCTAATGTTTTGCTGTTATTTTTTGGGGGGTTTTGTGTCCACAATGATTAACGATGTCACACTCACTTCTATAAAGCATAAATATGACTCCTCAAGACTAAAGGTCACTATACGCATAAATTAGCATGAGATGCGGATATACGGCGACACAGATTTTAATGTTTTTTTTTTGTTATTTTTTTTTGCTCTTTCTCTCTTTACCTCAGTGGAAGCAAAGTGTCATTTCTTCAGTGTTGTCACATGAAAAGATATAATAAAATATTTACTTTCATTCATCAAAATTTATTAAGCAGCAGTTTTGATTAAAAACTTACCTTTGTTTTTTTTCACAGCCAGAGAAGCTTCCCCACACGGAGATCCTCTCTTCACACATCATCAATGACTAATCCATCTTCCTCCAATCAAGGCTTTCGCCCAGAGTAGTCACTGACTGAGGCCATGCCCTGATTGGAGGAAGCTGGATTAGTCATTGATGACGTTTGAAGAGAGGATCTGCGGGTGGGGGAAGCTGCTCTGGCTGTGAAAAAACAAAGGTAAGTTTTTATCAAAATGGCTGCTTTCTAAACTTTGATGAATAAAAGTGCCCCTGTTTTTAATAGTATTTTTAAAAAAACGGGCTTTCGTTCATCAAAGTTTGGAAAAAGCCCCTATTATCCTATAGGGAAGGTGGGAAGAAGGCTATATAACCTTGACCTCCTGGTGTATACCCAGATGCAACAGGAGGTAGTGCCTAATGCCAAATATTGCAATTTATATAGAAGTAAGAGGGAAAGCAAGCATTATATTGGCACACTTGTAGGTTATATTACCAGGGAAGATGAATGGTAAAGTGTGGTATATATATCGGATATTCAACCATAAGTTTATAAATTATAACCTTTATTATTAATTATATTGTAAAAAAAAAAATTGTGCACCATGCCACCATTAAAAACATGTGTTCGTGTAATATTTTTGTTAGTGATTATTAAAAGCACAAAAAAAAAAATACAAAAAAAAATTAGACACTGATAATCCTCCAACAGTGGCAACAAATGCCTAGCAATTAAAGTTGAGCACTTAAAGTACCTGTGTGGGAAATACTGTTTATATATATCGGTATATAAGTTCAATACAAATGGATTTTAAGGTGAGCAATTTCCTAATATCATTATTTAACAGTGTGGAGGTGATAGAGAAAGTATCTCACCCCAGATAGTAGTATATTGAATATATAGGGAAATAAACTGATCACCTATTCAACACCATATAATGTGTAAGGTACTCCAAAAGCATTAAACTGTGTAACAATAATTTTGGTAAGGCTATTCCACAGTGTACAAATAGGTACTGTGGTACCACTTAAATAAATAAGAAGTTGGTATATGTGGATAAACCCCTCTATATTAGCCATGATCCGTACACTGAAATAGTTATATATCTGGTTAAACTTGCCAGCAACAGTTTATATATGCTCGTGTCTAGGTACACTGATATATTCCACAGATTCCCCACCAACGGCTAACATAATAAATGTTCAAGTATTTAAAGTATTCTATACAAATACCCCAAAGTGGGAATTAGCTAGCTTTCACAATTAAATATATCCTATGATTATCAGCTAAGCTAGTGGTAACCCCACATATTCAAATTGATTATGTAAAAAGTTCGCCATAGGAATTCAACAAGTGTCTATAATTTTAAACAAAATATCAGGAGGAGAAGCAATGCGAACGCCTGACGCGCGTTTCGCATCTGCTTTGTCAAAGGCAACCCGCAACTTTACCCGGGCTTCCTTAAAAAGGCCACACAGCCAATCAGATCAGTTCCTAATCTCTCAGCCAATCGCATTATCTCTTCCGCGATAGGCTTGGTGTGGAGGGTGTGTAGTATTGTAGCCAATCAGAGGTATGTGAGTTCTGTGACTTGTGTACACACGCTTGTCATGTAAGATATTTTGTAAACAGAGCAGCCTACTTATATCGAGTGTCTTCCAAGATATCGTTTGCATCTTAAATGCTGCAATAAGAAATGGCCTTATTAAATGTTATTTTAAGATCGAAAAGTCAATTTTTGTAGTCATTTGTATGTTACAATACACATATGAGTCATCACTTGTTATATATCGATGTACACTTGTAAAAACATCTAGGATCTGATTTTTCTTGTAATCGCTTAAGTGTATAAGTCATATTATTCAGACATTCATTTTAGATACGTATAACTTTTTATAGACACACTATGCAATTTACAAAGAATTAAGGTCAGAAAATATCTTAGATCCCTATATTATATATTATCTCTAGACATGTTAGGTTTACAATCATGTATCAGTGATATAGAAGCGAAAGGCACGCTCCTGATAATATGATGTTTCAATTCTTCCATATTCTACAATATATTAGTATTGCGGTTTTCATGATGAGGGAAATTACTCCTCTAGTAGATTATCAGAGTTTGTTTTCTCATTTAGAAAGGCGGTAAACTGTGATCCTTAATTAAAGCAGTATCAGTATATGTCAAGTTCACAAACGGGATGTATGGATATGACTTGTGTAAGGTATGGTCCCATGTTGAACCAAACATTTATTATATATGGCAGGACAAAAATATACATGTAAGGGGGACACCTATATGGGATATTATTTCTATAATCCATGATTCCCTGCAGATTGCAATGAATTGTATATATGGAAAAACAAAATTTGGGTAGTTTATTCTATGTCAGATATATATACCCGTGGCAAACTCCATGTCAGTAGGGAGATCTATTTTATTCACGTTATAATTTATAATCATGTATATGATAGTATGACGATCAAAGTGTGAGCCACCAACTCCTATAAATATCTTGAATATTATTAATTTTTTATATTTTATGATGTTATCATTTTTTATTGTTTGTTTTTTTTGTTCTGTTATTATCTCTTATTATTTGTAATATATCCATAGCAGTAATTAATGAAGTTAGTTCTTGTATACCCAAATAGTCCATAGTTTGTAGCTTTAGAGGTCAAATTCGTTATATGTTTACATGAATATTAGATAAGGTTGATAGATGTAAGGGGATTCATTTCTTTATATATTTGTTTCTTGTCCCTTGTTTGATTGATACATCTGCACTTGCATTTATCAGGATGTTGTTCATTCATCTCCTATATGTTTATGATTGGCTCAGGAAGGTACTGTAGGTAATCAATTCATTCATACCTTGGGGGGTACATACATTGCAGCCTAAATATCCATTTAGTTTCTGCTCTGAGTAGGGCATTTTCAATGTTGCCCCCTCTTATGCCAAGTGATATTTTCTGTAGTATCCAACACTTTAGGTCAGGTTTGCAGTCATGTTTCTCTAGGAAGTGCCTAACTACTGTTGTTAGTTTCTTATCTCTCTCCAGATCTTTCCTAATGCATTTTTGATTCCACAAATATGTTCTCCCAATCGTTTTCAGAACTCTCTCGTGGACATCCCTACATATCTCTTTTTGCATTTGCACTCAATACAATATATTATATCCCTGCTTTTGCAGTTAAAGAAATCTGTTATATATATTGTTTCTGTAGGGAAGACGTCAATCTGTTGTACATTTCTCATGTAGGGACAAAATATACATGTGCCACAGGCATGTGTGCCTGTAATCTTATCCTTCCTTCGATTGATGTGTTTCACGAAGTGGCTTCTCGTTATTTTATCTCTTATGGTGGGTGCTCTTTTCCAGGTTGTTGCAATTGTGTCACCCAGGTGTTTTGAGAGATCTTCATCTGTTCTAAGAATGTGGGCATGTCTATTTAGGATTTCTTTTTTCTCCTTATGCGCCTCATTGAAAGTACCAATGAAGCGTATTCTGTTGTCCGTATTGGTTCTCATTTTTTGTTTTAACAGATCCAATCTGTCAGTATGTAGTGCCCTGTGATATGCTTTCTTAAGGGTCCTGTTTGGGTACCCTCTGATTTTCAGTCTTCTTTTCATCTCCCTTGCTTGTTTCTTAAAGGTGAGTTTATCAGAACAGTTACGTCTTAATCTGAGGAATTCTCCAAAGGGAATTGCCATCTTTGTGGATGGATGGTGCGCGCTCTCATAATTCAGGATAGCGTTTGTTGCAGTTTCTTTTCTGTATAAGTCAGAATGTATTTTCCCAAACATGTCTCTAGATATTCTCAGATCTAGAATGTTACACTTTCATGTTCTATCTCATATGTCAGGCATAAATTCAGATTGTTACTGTTTAGATCCATAATGAAATCCTTGAATAAAGAAGCTTCTCCTTTCCAGATTATAAACACATCGTCTATGTATCTGAACCATAGAACAACATTTTCTGTGTATTTGTCCATATTTTCCCAAAAGACGAATTCTCGCTCCCACCATCCTAAATATATATTGGTGTACGTTGGAGCGCATGCTGTGCCCATGGCGGTTCCGCGAGTTTGAAGGAAAAATTTGTCATTAAAGACAAAAAAGTTGTGACTTAGTATGAACTTCAGGAGTTTTAAATAAAACCATTCTTCGATGTGTTTGTTGATGCTTCCATCTGAAGGAAATAGTTAACTGCATGGCATCTCTTATTTGTGGTCTATAGATGTGTATAGGGATTCCTTGTCGCAGGTTGCAAGTAGCATGTCTTCTTCTACAATACTACAAACCCTCCAAACCAAGCCTATCGAGGAAGAGATAATGCGATTGGCTGAGAGATTAGGAACTGATCTGATTGGCTGTGTGGCCTTTTTAAGGAAGCCTGGATAAAGTTGCGGGTTGCCTTTGACAAAGCAGATCTGAAACGCGCGTCAGGCGTTCGCACTGCTTCTCCTCCTGACATTTTGTTTAAAATTATAGACACTTGTTGAATTCCTACGGCAAACTTTTTACATAATCAATTTGAATATGTGGGGTTACCACTAGCTTAGCTGATAATCATAGGATATATTTAATTGTGAAAGCTAGCTAATTCCCACTTTGGAGTATTTGTATAGAATCCTTTAAATACTTTAACTTTAATTACGTTAGCCGTTGGGGGGGAATCTGTGGAATATATCAGTGTACCTAGACATGAGCATATATAAACTGTTGCTGGCAAGCTTAACCAGATATAGAACTATTTCAGTGTAAGGATCAGGGCTAATATAGAGGGGATTATCCACATATACCTACTTCTTATTTATTTAAGTGGTACCACGGTACCTATTTGTACACTGTGGAATAGCCTTACCAAAATTATTGTTACACAGTTTAATGCTTTTGGAGTACCTTACACATTATATGGTGTTGAATAGGTGATCAGTTTATTTCCCTATATATTCAATATACTACTATCTGGGGTGAGATACTTTCTCTATCACCTCCACACTGTTAAATAATGATATTGGGAAATTGCGCACCTTAAAATCCATTTGTATTGAACTTATGTACCGATATAAATAAACAGTATTTCACACACAGGTACTTTAAGTGCTCAACTTTAGCAGTGTCTAATTTTTTGTTTTCTTTTTTTTGTTGTGCTTTTAATAATCACTAACAAACATATTACACGAACACATGTTTTTAATGGTGGCATGGTCCACAATTTTTTTTTTTTTACAATATAATTAATAATAAAGGTTATATTTTATAAACTTATGGTTGAATATCCGATATATATACCATACTTTACCATTTATCTTCCCTGGTAATATAATCTAAAAGTGTGCCAATATAATACTTGCTTTCCCTCTTACTTCTATATAAAATTCATCAAAGTTTACCTTCACTTTAATATTTTTTAACAAGGACAGTTCTCTAAAAAAATAGTCTATTCTAGAATAATTTAGATGGGGTCTGGAGAAGCAGGTATTATCTATTACCCCAGGATTCATAATTCTGCATACATCAACCAAGATAAATCTTTTTATTGTTTCGTCACATTGTCTTGTCACCCTCTCTTTTTCTACGGTACTTTTGATTTTCTCATTTTGTGATCTATACATAAATGGGTCCAGTACACAATAAAAATCGACCATATTATTAATGCCCCTTGCTGTAAATTCCTAGTCCTCACAACTAACTTATAAATAAAATAAAATTAATCGGGGATACATTTGGGGCGTAGATGTTAAAAGTTGTGTATATCTCATTATCTATCTCACAACAAGACATACCGTCCTGTATCTAATTCTTGGAAATTAATATTTTAAGCTAGATCTCTAGAAAACAGTACCGCCACTCCTCTTTTCTTCTTTTCCCCAGGGATGCTTTTATAATGATAGGGCAATGTACAGTTTTCCAGGTATAGTTTTCTTTTTCCCTCCAGTGTGTCTCTTGTAAACCACATTTGTATTTTATCTTTCTTTAAGAAATCTAAAAGCACAGACCTTTTTCTGGGGAGAATTCCCAATAAATAAGTCATAGATATCCCTTTCTTCTTTCTTCCTTTCTATAACCTTCCGCCACAACAACAGTTTCCCAGGAGGAGAAGAAAGGGAAGAGAGGAAGGAAGAAGAGAATAAAAAAAGACACATGACCCAGAGGGGTCGCAAATCCCTCTGTAATCACACCCATACCCCCTAAAGATCTCCCCCTATGGAGATCTTCAAAAAATCAGACAAAAATAGGATAGTAACTGTTGCCACCCAACACAATGTATAGGGGACGCCAATCATTATATGCAGCTTCCGGGTGCTTCTGGAAGTTCAATCAGATTGGCTGATCCAATCAGCCAATCGTATTGAGCTCACATTCTATTGGCTTTTCCAATCAGCCAATAGAATGAGAGCTCAATACAATTGGCTGATTGCATCAGCCAATCGGATTGAACTTCAATCTGATTGGCTGATTGCATCAGCCAATCAGATTTTTCCTACCTTAATTCCGATTGGCTGATAGAATCCTATCAGCCAATCGGAATTGAAGGGACGCCATCTTGGATGACGTCCCTTAAAGGAACCTTCATTCGTCGGGAAGTCATCGGTTTAAGAGGATGGCTCCGCGTTGGCTCCTTTGAAGATGGCTCCGCTCTGGATGGATGAAGATTGAAGACGCCGCCTGGATGAAGACTTCTACCAAATGAAGGACCTCCTCTGTGCACCTTGGATGAAGAATTTGGCTTGGCTGGGTGAAGACGACTCAAGGTAGGATGATCTTCAGGGGGTTAGCGATAGGTTTTTTTAAAGGGGGTTTGGGTGGGTTAGATTAAGGGTATGTGGGTGGTGGGTTGTAATGTTGGGGGGGTATTGTATTTTTATTTTCAGGTAAAAGAGCTGATTACTTTGGGTAGGGCATTTTTTTATTTTGGGGGGATTTTTTATTTTATTAGGGGCTTAGATTAAGTGTAATTAGTTTAAACTTCTTGTAAATTTTTTTATTTTTTGTAATTTAGTGGGGTTTTTTGTATTATAGATTAGTTTATTTAATTGTACAGTATTTTAGTTTAGCTAATTGTAGTTAATTTTTTTAATTAATTTAATGATAGTGTAGTGTTACATGTATTTGTAACTTAGGTTAGGATTTATTTTACAGGTAATTTTGTACCTAATTTAACTAGGTAGCTATTAAATAGTTATTAACTATTTAATAACTATTGTACCTAGTTAAAATAAATACAAAGTTGCCTGTAAAATAAATATAAATCCTAAAATAGCTATAATGTAACTATTAGTTATATAGTAGCTATATTAGGGTTTATTTGATAGGTAAGTATTTAGTTTTAAATAGGAATAATTTATTTAATTATAGGAATATTATTTTGTTTAATTAAAATTATATTTATGTTAGGCGGCGATGTTAGGGAGGGCAGATTAGGGGTTAATACTATTTATTATAGTGTTTGCAAGGCGGGAGTGTGGCGGTTTAGGGGTTAATACATTTGTTATAGTGGTAGATAGCAGGTACCAGACTAATAGTGTGTAACATCTATGGCCCTAATAAAGTAGACAGAGCTTTCTGGGCAAACCTGCAGAACAAGCTAATTTCTATTGCTGCAGATAATCTGATTATTGCAGGGGATTTCAATTTAGTCAGGTACCCCACCCTGGATAGACTGAGACCATCACTAAATAGGAATAGCAAACAGGAAATTAATATTTACAAGAACTTCTGTAATCCACTATGTCTTAAAGATATCTGGCGGGTGCAAAACCCAGACACGAGAAAATATACGTGTGAATCATATTCACATCGCACAATGTCCAGGATAGATTATTTTCTAATAAGTGAAAAATTGTTAAAACTAGAAATGAAGGCTGAAATACAAGAAATAATTATCTCAGACCATGCCATTATTACACTAAACCTTAAAATAAGAAACCCACAAGAAGGTAATTTAAGCAGATTCTTCTTTCCCAAGTATTTAGTGGCCAATACACAATTTAAGACATGGCTAAGAATAAAATGGATAGATTTTTTACAGACTAATGCATCACCAGATACAAAAACGGAAATTTTATGGGAGACTTTTAAAGCGGTGATAAGAGGCGAAATCAAAGCATATTTGGTAATTCTAAAACGCAAATACACGGCTAGAGATACCGAGTTGGCTTCACAATTGCGCAATGCATACAATTCATATATTAGCGATCCCTCTAGGGTATTATGGTTAAGCTACCAAAGAGTTAAAAAAGAAAGAGAGCTATTTTTTACACAGAAAGCTGCACAAGATGATCTTAAAAAGAGGCTTTTTTTTTATAGGCATGGAGGGAAAGCGGGTAAATTTCTTGCAAATTTAACTAAATTACAAAAAAAGAGAGTCACAATAGGCTCTATCAAGACCCCAACAGGGCGAATTACAAATATTAAAGAAATCCAAAATTACATCTCCTTATATTTTCAGGAAGTTTATGCTGAAACATCAGCCAATATACAAGCGAAAAAGAAATTCTGGAGGGAAGTACAGGTCCCAAGCCTTGAGCGGGCTAGTTTAGATAAATTAAACTCCCCTATTACAGTCACTGAAGTTATGAATGCCATTAAAAAAATGGCAACAAACAAAGCCGCAGGGCCAGACCAGCTCCCTGCAGAGCTATATAAAATTCTTGCTGAAGACATTGCCCCAGTACTAACATCTCTGTTTAATCAATATTATATTGAAAATACTAATTGCTCAAAATACTTTGCTGCATCTCTAGTCGTTTTGATTCTTAAAAAAAAATAAAAACCCAGAAGAAGTAGGGTCGTATAGACCGATCTCGTTGCTAAATAGCGACTATAAAATACTGATGTCTATAATAGCCCATAGAATTAAACAACTTATTGGTCTACTAATACACAAAGATCAAGTTGGCTTTATGCCAGGAAGAAGCTGTACACGCAATCTGTGTAAACTACAACTAATCCTTAATCTGTTCCAAAAGCAACCAGATAAGAGAGGTGTAAAATTAGGACCAGATGCCGCAATAGTCTCAATTGATGCGGAGAGGGCCTTCGACTCCATCATTTGGGATCATCTTTTTACAGCATTACAAAAGTATGGAGTCGAGGGCCCTTTCCTCCAATTCACTTCTCTAATATACAAGTCGGCTACAGCTGCCGTTATTGTAAACGATACCCCGTCAAAATATTTTACTATACATAAGGGAGTTAGACAGGGATGCCCATTGTCCCCCTATCTATTTAACCTGGCCCTAGAACCCCTGGCTATACAACTTAGGAAAGAATTGGATGGGATTAGGATAGGCAAAAGAAGAATAACAATATTATTATATGCGGACGACTTGCTAGTATTAACTTCCAACACTAGTAAAAATGTCCCACTCCTAATACAAATGCTGCAAGACTTCGGTGCCTTTACTGGCTACAAAATCAATTCTTCAAAGACAGAAATTTACTGCTTATACAAAAACAAAAAATCTGTGCAATCCTTCCCTTTCAAGGAAGCAAAAGATTTTTTTTGTGTATTTAGGTATTAAATTATCGACCAACTTCAGAGAGTGGTATGATCTTAACTACCCCTTAATTTTCTTGAAAATAAAACATGACCTGGAAAAATGGGCAAAATTTAAACTTACCCTAACTGGTAAAATAAACTTAATAAAAATGTTATTGTTTCCTAAACTATTATACCTAATGCAAAACTTACCGATTTTGATAAAAAAACAGGACCTTATGGCATTTAAACAAGCCTGCATACAGTTTTTATGGGACAAGAAAAGAAGGGCAATAGCATATAAAAAGCTCTCATTACCCAGAAGAGAGGGAGGTTTTGCACTTCCGGACATAGAGATTTATAATATAAGTTGTATCGGGAAGATAGCTTTGGACTGGCTAACGGGAGCGGACTATTATGCTGCTTTACACACTGAAGAATCCTTATCATATCCATACTCGCTTCCCGCTTTACTACACACTCCTCTTGACAAATGCTCACATAAGATTAAAGGATTCCCGGTTATACAGATGGTGATAAAAACATGGCAAAGGATACTTAAACAGCTAGATATGGCAGGGTCATACTCCAAATACCTACCTATCCAAGGCAATCCTAACTTTACACCAGGAATAAACTCAAAGACTTTTAAAAATTGGGCATCGAAAGGGCTTATTAAGGTCACACAACTAATAGATAGTGATTTAGGAGTATGTAAATCCTTTGCCCAAATCCAACAAGAATTTGAGATAATAAATAAGGAATTTTATGCATTCCTACAATGTCGACACTATTTACAAGGAATACTGCAGAATAGTGTAGAAATAGAGACCTGGGATAAAATAGAACCTGCCATAACTCTTTTCCGGGCAGGGAAGTTTCAACTTTATATAAACTTATTAATAACATTCTCGGGCAGAATAACTTGCAAAGACTAGCAGACACATGGCAGACTACAATAGAGCAAATTCAAGCAAGCTTTAATCGGGTTGATAGAACTACAATTGCTACCTCCTGGAGAGAATCACATACAAAAATTATAAATAGAACATACAGTACCCCACAGATAAAGGCCAGATGGGATAAAACTTCAACATGCTGCCAGAAATGTAAAGCTACAAATGCAGACCTAGAGCATTGCTTCTGGAGTTGTAGAAAAATTAAAAAAATCTGGTATAAAGTTACAAATTGGGCGTCCAAAATTAATAAATGCAATATACAGTTCAAGGATAAGCATAATGTAACTATTAGTTATATAGTAGCTATATTAGGGTTTATTTGATAGGTAAGTATTTAGTTTTAAATAGGAATAATTTATTTAATTATAGGAATATTATTTTGTTTAATTAAAATTATATTTATGTTAGGCGGCGATGTTAGGGAGGGCAGATTAGGGGTTAATACTATTTATTATAGTGTTTGCAAGGCGGGAGTGTGGCGGTTTAGGGGTTAATACATTTGTTATAGTGGCGGCGACTCGGTGAGGTCCGGTCGGCAGATTAGGGGTTAATAAGTGTAGTTAGGTAGCGGCGACGTTGGGGGGGGGGCAGATTAGGGGGTAATAAATATAATATAGGTGTCGGCGATGTTAGGGGCAGCAGATTAGGGGTTCATAGCTATAATGTATGTGGCGGTGGTGTCCGGGCGGCAGATTAGGGGTTAAAAATTTTTATTAGAGGGTTGGCGATGTGGGGGGCCTTGGTTTAGGGATACATAGGTAGTTTATGGGTGTTAGTGTACTTTATAGCACAGTAGTTAGGAGCTTTATATTCTGGCATTAACCCATAAAGCTCTTAACTACTGACTTTTTTTGGCGGTAGGAGTCTTGTCGGTAGAGGCTCTACCTCTCACTTCTTCCAAGACTCCAAATAACAGCGTTAGGCAAATCCCATAGAAAAGATAGGATATACAATTGACGTAAGGGGATCTGCGGTAGCCTGGAGTCGCAGAAAGGAAGTGAGCGGTAGACCCTTTCCTGCCTGACACTAAATACCAGCGGGCGGTAAAACTCTAAATCTACCCGAATGTGTTTTAATACCTTGTGCATATGTGTTACACTTCAGTGAATGTGAATTTTTTTATGTCAAGAGAATGTAAAAATGTGTTTTTAGTGTACCTTTAAATTTCCTGTAGATATTATGTAGTAAAGATATAAGCAGTGAAAATAAATTAGCCCATATATCTGACAATGGGTCCTGATATATCAGGTTTATGTATCATTTAATAACATTTTAAGGTCTCTTATTAATATTCATATTTCTTTCCTGTTACATCTGAAGCAACAAGCTAATATAATATTGTAATATCATGTATTATTCTTTCTAGCACACCTACACCTAGATTACGAGTTTTGCGCTAAATAGGGTGCGAAACGAATGCAACAAAAGTTGCGTTATTTCACCCTCCATAGCGCTGCCATTACGAGTTTCTGAAGTGCCTCCTTGTGCGTGCGATATGGTGGCGTTAAGCTCCATACCGCACAAAAGCCAAGGGCTGCCCTACAAAAGACCTTTTTAAGGGCTATTGGTATTTTATTGTAGGCAAGGGGGTGTTTTTATTTTGGGGGGGTTATTTTTATAGGGCTATTAGATTAGGTGTAATTGTGTTTATTATTGATTTGTTTATTATTTTTTGTAAGCTTAGTGTTTTTTATTTTTCGTAATTTATTGTTTATTATTTTTTGTCATTTTAGATTTTTAATTGTTTTTTGCAGCATTAGGTTTTTTTAAAATTGTAATTTAGATTTTTTTAAGTGGTAGTATTTTTTTATTTTATTAGAATAGTAAGGTTAGGTTAATTTATAGTTTAATGTTAGGTTTATTTTTATTTCACAGGTAAGTTTTTATTTATTTAAAGATACTTATATTGTAATTTTAATTTTAAGTTAGGGCGGTGTTAGGTTTAGGGTTTAATAGTTTAATTTAGTGTTTTGCGATGAGGGGGGCTGGTGGTTTAGGGGTTAATAGGTTATTTAATAGCGGTAATGTGGGTGGGGGGCGAAGGTTTAGGGGTTAAAAGGTTTATTTAGTGGCGGTGATATGGGAGGCCTTAAGTTTAAGGGTTAATAACTTTATTATAGTGTCGGCAATGTAGGGAAGCAATGGATTAGGGGTTAATAGCTTTATTATAGTGCCGGCGATGTCAGGGAGCGGCGGAATAGGGGTTAATAACTTTATTTAGGTGTCGGCAATGTCGGGAGTGGCGGAATAGATCGTAAGTTCTCACGGGAATAGGGCTCTCAATCCCTCCTGTATGTGTTTGTAAATTTTGTCCTGTATCCTACAAGTCTTGTATTGTTTTATTTAAATGAATTGTATCCATAGACAGCGCTGCGGAATATGTTGGCGCTTAATAAATAAAGTATAATAATAATAATAATAATAACTTTTATTAGTGTTGGTGATGCCGGGGGCGGCAGATTAGGGATGCTTAGACTTTGGGTTTATGTTAGGGTGTTAGGTTTAAATGTAACTTTTTTACCCATAGACATCAATGGGGTTACATTACGGAGATTTTTCATTCCGCACTTCAGGTTTTTTTTTCTAGCACTCTCTCCCTATTAATGTCTATGGGGGAAAGCGTGCACAAACATGTCAAATCAGCCCTTGGATTTTGTGCGGTATGGAGCTTAACGCCACCATTTCGCATGCACAAGGAGGCTTTTCAGTAACTCATAATGGCAGCGCTATGGAGAGTGACATAAGGCAACTTTTTTAGCGTAAGTTTCACACCCTGTCTAGCTTAAAACTCTTAAACTAGGTGTATGTTAGCTCTTACTTTGTTTGTTCCTTTACGTTATTGCCGCAATAACTGTTCTCCTACCCCATTTGAAGCCCCCACCAGGGCTCCCCTGTGGTGGACTATTTTCACCGTAACCTACAACAGCTACCAAATTACCTATCTTTTCCAGACTAAACCCTCATCCCTCCCTGCACCTTTCTTCCTTCACCCCTTCATTTAAGTCAGGTAACATCAACCTAACCTCTCACCCAGACACTCCTTGCTCTCTAGAAGATATGGTCACCCTCAAACTCTTAACCCACAACACAAGAGTCCTTAACTCTCCACACACATGGAGCCTACTTTTAAGGTCCCTTAAGTTCCACAATCCAGATGTGGCAAAGTCAAATTGGGTAGGCTTATCCTTGCAGAAGATTTCAACATGACATGGGACACCAAATTAGATAAGAACCCTCACAACTCCACTAAATCCAGCCCACAAGCTGAACACCTTTCTTAAAGTTTTCAGAAAATTAAGTCCCAGTCAGGATATTATTACATTTGGAGGTCCCTTCACCGAAGAGATAGAGATTATACTCACTTTTCCCATCCCCACCAGCAGAAATTTAGCAGAAAATTTAGACAGTCAAACACTCCACCATAGCACTATGCTCCTTGTCAGACCGCGATATAGTGACATATAACCTCCTTTCTGTAGAAAATCATCACACCAAATCGCCCTGGTGCCTACCTCACCACATACTCTCAATGTTGCCTTTCGTGAAGAGTTGCAAAGGGACATCAACTTTTTTATGCAAAATAATGATAGTTTTTCAGTAGGTGATGATTCTCTCTTGGGAGCAGCAAAGACCACAATACGAGGCTGCCTCATTAGGAAACAGGCCTTCCTTAAAAAGCAGGCCTGCCTGTCCCTAGCCCAATCTCATCTCAAATTACAAACTCTAGAAACCCTGAATCAGATAGCCCCATCACCTCAGACTATAGACCAGATTAAGGAAATTAGACACCATATATGTCAATTTGAGCTTAAGCGCATGCAAGAGAGTCTACTAAAACTGAAACAACTCTTTTATCACAAAGGCAATAAAGCTGGTACCCTTTTAGCAAATAAATTGAAAAACTGATTGGGCACTACACATATACATCAGATTCAACACAACACATAACTACTTAAACTCCCCTCTCAAATTGGTCAGTGCTTTGCTGAATATTATTCAGCCCTATACAATATTGAACAAGCAGAAAACCTAACTGCTACCCACCCCCAGATATACGCACATATCTAAAAACCCTTAACCTACCAACCCTTACAGAAGAACAACGCAATTCTCTTCTAAATCCATTCACTTTATATTAAGTCAGACAAAGTATCAAACAACTAAAACCCTTCAAATCACCAGGGCCAGATGGCTATCCGGCACATTTTTTTTAAAACTTACTTATACAAAATATCCCCTATCCTCAGATTTTTTTAACCTTACCAGAAAAAGGGGTACCCTTAATAGTTAATTTCTCCACACCACATTCATCACCATCCCTAAACCACAAAAAGACCCATCCTTTTGCTCCAGCTACAGACCCATTTCCCTCATAAATGTTGAGGCTAAAATTTATGCCAAGCTTCTTGGTAATCGCATATCCTAATTACTCCCTCATCTTGTCAATCTCGACCAAGTAATTTTAGAGTGAGTTTACAAAATAGATTTGAAGAAACAAACCCCCTAGAGTTGCACACAAAATCTTAGAAACTTCTATTCAGAGAGGTGGATTATCTTTCCCCTCTATAGTGAGATATTATGAGGGAGCCATGTTCACCCACATATCGCAGTGGGGAGCCCTTAACTCCCCCAGTAAATGGAAAAAAATTGAACAGGCATCCCTTCCTTACCATATACAAATACAAGTAGAACATTTGACATCTCTAACACAATAATTCAAGAGTGTCTCTCAGTATGGGACAAAATTAGACACCTCACCAACATAGCTCCCCATCCCTCACAGATTACCTCACTTGCAGGCCTATTAACAGGACTTCCAGAAATGCATAACAATAAATGGGCCCAATTTCAGATCCACGTTGTCTCAGACCTCTGAATACTCCCTCCACAAGCCTGCCTTTGCACGCTAGAAGAGATATGCCTAGACACTAATACTTTGCGATACATGACATTTGAGTATTTCAGACTAAAAAGTTTCCTAATCAGCTGGGGCTTTAGACTTAAGCTAACACACCCTCTTACCATATGGGAATTTACCTGGAAATGCAGTCAAATACTGCAGTAAGTAAAAGTAGTAAAATACAAACCTCTTTCCACGCATTATACCCTATTATAAAACATAAACCAGACGGACAACCTGCCCCACCTACAAAGATGGCAGGATCACGTAGACATCACCAGCCACCCTCAATATGGCAGTATACGCTAACGATAACCAAAAAAGTGATACACTGTGTGACTATGCTAGAAACCTACCACAAACTCTTAACTCATTGGTATTTAACTCCTATGCAACTTGCCAAAATGTATGACAATGTCACCCCCCTATGCTGGCGCAACTGTGGACACATTGGCGGCACCATGCATATATGGGGGGGGTGGTTGCCCTAAAATACATCCTCTTTGGAATACCTGCTTCCTTGTCTTATCTAAAATGGGCATCCCCCTTCACAAAACACCAGCTCTAGCCTTACTCCACATAGGCACCCACACACTCCCCAAACACCACTCCTTCCTATGCATCTACCTATTCACTTCAATCAAAGCTGCTATAGCCAAATCTCGGAAGGACACCTCTCCACTAAATTGGAATCAAATACCTAACTCTATGGCATATACTTATACAATGGAAAAAAAATATTTTATTCACTCAATAATTCTGATATTTTTGAACTTATCTGGGCTGATTGGAAGGCAAAGTTTGACTTCCTCTGGAAACCAAATGTCACAATTAATGGGTAAACCTAATTCACACACGAGCTAACAACTTACATCATTTTCTCTTTGAAATTTAGTATATCACCCATATCACATCCCTTCTACCGCTTCCCTCCCCTCCCCATCCAACCCCCATTCTGATAATCTGGTACCTTTGTTAAACAACCTTTTATGTTGATATATTTATATGCTAAGGACCTGCCTGTCCTTAACACATTCTGCTTTCTATATCGTATATGCTGTATGAAGAAGTTATTATTCAAATAACATTTTTGAAAATAAAAAATAAATTTTAAAAAAATCTCCCATAATTACAACACTGTTATTAGCAGCCTTACCTATTTGCATTAGTAGTTGAGTTTCCTCCATGTCACTAATGTTGGGGGGCTTGTAGCATGTTCCAAGTAATATATTTTTAGGATTTATTCCCCCACTCTTTATTTCAACCCACAGGGTCTCTACATTGTCACCTGTATCATCATAAATATCTTCCCTTATTTTAGGTTTAAGGTTAGGTTTAAGATGCATGCAGATTCCTCCACCCCTTTTATTATTTCTGTTCCTCCTAAATAAATTATAACCCTCTAAGTTAACTGCCCAGTCATGTGAATCATCCTACCAAGTTTCAGTTATACTGATAATATCATAGTCCTCTTCTGCAACTAAGAGCTCCAGCTAGCCCATTTTACTCGTCATGCTTCTTGCATTTGTTGTCATACATTTAATTTTCATGTGCTTTCTGCTGTACCTTGGTGCGCTTTTCTCCATACTTTACCCCCCCTCCTTTGCCTAGTTTAAAAGATTCTCTAAATGTGCTACCATCCTTTCCCCCAACACAGCTGCACCCATGTCTTTCAGATGCAATCCATCCCTACTGTACAAATTGTACCCAAGTTAAAGGTCAGCCCAGTACTCTAAAAAGTAAAACCCATCATTTTTACACCATGTTTTTAACTATTAATTAACAGATCTTAGCTCCTTCTGCCTTACTAAGTTAGCACACGGCACTGGTAATATCTCCAAAAATATTACTTTGGAGGTCTTTGCTACCTAACTCCCTGAAGTCATTTTTTAGGACTCTCCATCTCCCTCTGATTCCTTCATTAGTTACAATATGTACCATAACTGCAGGATCAGACCCACATCCCTCTAACAATTAATCGATACACTCCACAATATGCCTAGCACAAGCCCCTGGAAGACAGAAAACTGTTCTATTTAAATGGTTTGGGTGACAAACTACCCTATCAACCTTCCTAATGATAGAGTTTCCTACCACCAACATCTGCCTCAGGCTCTGACTTGTATGCCCCTCTTCTATGACTAAAGGACAGTTAACTATAGTATGACTCACTACCATGTCTGAAGGAATGCCCACTATAGTATGCTCCTCTTCCATGACTAAAGAACTGTTCACTATACTAGGCAAAGCAACCCTCTCTAACACTGCCACCCCTGAACTGACATCCCCAACATCTTCACATAATCTGGCAAATCTGTTGGGGTGTACCAGCTCAGAACTGTCCCGTCTCTTCCACTTACCTTCACTTCATCCTCTAACTGTGACCCAGCTACATCCTGGATTCTGCTCATCTGAATCCTCCCTATCCCCACTGCTAGAACCATTAACAACCAGCTCTGTCCTATCCATTTCCCTTTCAAGTGTCTGAATTTCATGCAGTGTTGCAATTCGTTCCTCCAGATCTCCAATACGAGTTTCTAAAGAGGCAATATACTCACACTTGCCAGAAACACATAATAATCCCTGAAGTGGCTGCTCCAGTGATGCAAACATGTGGCAAGCTGTACATTGAATGAGATTCACATACATTCTTACTAAAAGGTTTAACTTAAAAATATGAAATCATTTTATTTTCCCTTGGTTACTCCAAATCATTGTTTGGACAGAGAGAAAGAGAGGCGCCTCATGGGACAGTATCGTGCCAGTAGAGAAATCAGACAGAGCGACAGCACGTAAGTAAATATACTCACAAGAGTAGCGGCATATATGGATGCCTAGTAGAGCAGGACAGGACTTTCTGTCGCCCGACAGACAAACGCTCCGGTGCTTGGACGTAGGATCACGGAGCCCGTCAGCCAATCGTCAGCCACAAACAGTCAGTGTTAATGATGTGACTTTTAAGTCGAGTCTTGTTTGTATATGCTTAAGGTTTTTATTTTATTTTTTAGTATTTTTGATATTATATCATGTATAAGAATAATTCATTTTTAGTTAATAATTTGCAGTGTTGATTGTAGACGTATTTAAATGCTGATTTTGTATTTTTGTATATAGCTCACGTCACACACACACTCTATTGACTGGGCTATTGCGATTGGCCAGCATTCAGCCATTCCTCACTTGGCCTCCTCATTGGCCCCCAACAGGGGTGTGTGGGTCAGGACAGCTTTTGATAGGCTTAGTGTTATTATAAGTAGAGCAAGTTTTTATATAGGCATTATCAGCCTGATGAAAGGACCCATAGGTCGAGAAACGCGTTGCTGTATGCTTCTTGTTTTTAACTCAACTCAATAAATACAAGTTTTTATACTACCACTTGCTCTACGCTCTCCTATTTCTGATTGGTCCGTTGACCCTCCATTCTATCTGTGACGTCTGGCTATTGGCTACTCCCGGAACAGCTCCTACCACTGACGCTGACTGTTTGTGGCTGCCGATTGGCTGACGGGCTCCGTGATCCTACGTCCAAGCACCGGAGCGTTTGTCTGTCGGGCGACAGAAAGTCCCGTCCTGCTCTACTAGGCATCCATATATGCCGCTACTCTTGTGAGTATATTTACTTACGTGCTGTCGCTCTGTCTGATTTCTCTACTGGCACGATACTGTCCCATGAGGCGCCTCTCTTTCTCTCTGTCCATACAGGTGCTTGTCTAAACCGCATTGTTCAAGAGTGCTGCCTGCTCCTCTGAGAAAGACACTGGGAATTATCACTATCTGAATGTTTTTGAACTCTGCGCACCTTATATAGAGACTCTATCTACTCTATCTTTTTGTTGTTCAAGCCTGCATTTGGTAAAGAGGGTTGCTGCATTGTTTTAATAAGATTATTGTTTATTTGTGATCACACGTGTTTATTGGCACAGTCATGATTTAATAATATTTACCACACTGTTCATGCTTATATATGCTTATATTGTTAAGTAGTTGTACACCATTTTATACATCACGACCATTTCACGTTATTTTAAGACATTGATTATATTTGTATACTTTACATTCACATATACTAATTATTTTAATATAGCCATTGTATTCACTTTGATTACACTATTAGGATTGGAATCTTCTGTTGACTTTTAAAACTTAATAGGTTTATACATCATTTTTCTTTACTACACTCCCTATTACACCACTTATTTCACTAATTGGTTTTCACTAATCAGAGTAATAATGCTTTCAGTTAGTGAGAGGATAAATAAGAGGCTAATGATGGGTTCACATGCAGACTCTAATAATAGCATGACTATCACTGGGAATGATATAGAGAATTTATCTATCCATGCGCTATTTGCTAAACTAGAGGAATCCATCAATGTCGAATGTAGGCATTGGTTGGACACCGAGATGTTACAAAAATATCTAGATAAAAAGCAGATACCACGTGGTTTAAGAGTTTTTAAAAATTGTTCATTTAAAGATGACTTAAACCTCAATGCTAAATGGGAAGAAGCCTTAGATGGCTGTTCCATCACACTTATGAAAATTTTAATTGCTCATAGAAAAGCACTGGTTGAGCAGATTTCCAAGGAAATTGATTCTATCCAAAATAGTTTAGAAAAATTTAAGAACTCCCAATTGTATGACGAATTAAACTCTATGGTTCTACAAAAAACAGATACTTTTCAAAAGGAACTTATGTCAATTAAAAATAGAAAACTCATGAGAGATGAGGAAGATTATTTAAAGGGCCAAGTCCACACATATAACAAAGGTAAAAATAATAATAGAAACACAAATAATAAAGTGAACTCATCAGAACAATATGTAGTGGGAAATACAGAAATTGAACAAAATGTTAATTATCCTCAGACTCCTGTATTAGGGGATTTGACTGATCAAACTAAAGAATGGACAGTGGTTAATTATTCAAAAAATAAAAATAAAAACAAAAATTCTAGTATAAATAAAAATAAAAATCAGTCACACTACAGAGAAAATAAGCCGTCTTATAGCGATCATGGCAGAGATTATGGTCGTTCATATGACGACTATAATAGAGATTCTTATAGGCCCCATGAACAACACGAAAGAAGGCTTTCCCATAACTATAGTGATTGGTCATACAAACAACAGTTTAATCACACTGATCGAAAGAATGACAATAGATATGGTCATGAACATCACCACTATAAACCACACTTCTCAAGCAATGAATTACAAAGATCCACATATAATGCTAATAGGAATTACCAACAAACACGGGAACATTTTACTCATTCCAATCACTCCCTACCTAATCAGAACTCTGGACATTTAAGGGGTTATTCCTCCAGAGACCAAGGTTCATCATATAATAGAGATACTTCTTCCTCTGATCACCGTGATTTCACAAATAGATCTATGACCACTAATAGATCCATGACAAATAATAATGGTAATTCCTTTGTAGATGATAATAGTCGTAACTGTAATCCCAACTCGAGTTCTTATGGTGATAATGTGAATCAAATAGGAGCCTCTGTGAATAACTCTTCACCACATTTTTTAGAGCCAGGCCCCAGACAGTCCACATGGAAACAGAAAACAATTGCCAGCTACCTAGAGCCTGTGGTCTCTCTAACTGCCCCCCCAAAAGGCAAAAGACCGCACGGAAACAAGGGTGCAGAGGACGAGGCACAGCCCTCAAAGAGACACGATTACAGACCTTGAGGAAAGGTATATATAACCTTTCATCTCATACGTTAACAAATGATGAGGTATGGGTCCTCGGTAAGGGCCTTTCTTACAGCCCTACAAATAAACATAACATTTTTTCACTTTTTGTAGATCTAAACAAATTCACACAGAAATTGTCCATGCAAAAGTACTTTGCTGAGAAATTGTTAAAGAATAACACAATGAGGCCCATTCTAACTGATTCCATGGAAACAAGACTTAGACAGCAAACCATTGCTGTCTATGAGCCTGATTCTTTAATAGATAAACTATGTGACGGCTATATACATACACCTTTTAGAAATAAATCCAATTTTGTACCACAACTTAACAATAATGCCCATATTTAAATATTTAGGCAATTGGTCAGCGATGATTTTGAAAAAATTTCAAACAAGATAAATATGGGACAGGATAATTGGTTTCCTAATGAAAAAAGAGCTTTGACAGCCCTCAGAAATAATAAATCTCTCATCATAAGGCAGGCCGATAAAGGCGGAGGGGTGGTCCTTCAGGATATAGATGATTACCTCTTGGAAGCTAGAAAGATTTTATTTAATACTTCTTATTATATGAAACTTGATTCTGACCCAACTGTGAGATTTAAAGCCACCCTTAGAGATATTGTAGAATGTGCTTTTAAGGAAGGAATACTACTAAAACAGGAAAAAGACTATTTGGTCCCTAATGAGCCTAGTCAGGCTTTTTACTACCATCTTCCTAAGATACACAAGGATAATAAATGTCCACCGGGCCGGCCCATAATAGCAGGGATAGGCAGCCTTACTGACAATGTATCTTCATATGTGGACTATTTTTTGCAGAGGTACGTATTGGGCCTTGAATCATATATTCGAGACTCTGCTGACCTCCTGAAAAAACTAGAACCATTTAAGATTACTCCTGATATGATATGGATTACGTGCGATGTCCAAGCACTCTACTCAAACATCCCCCATGAACTTGGACTGTCAGCAGTGTCCGATTATTTAGAACATGATATATACCTTCCTGAGAATCAAAGAGTATTCTTACTCGATTTGATTTCTTTAATCCTGGAACACAATTATTTTGTGTTTCAGGATGAATTCTATCTACAGACAAGAGGTACTGCCATGGGAACCAGGTTCGCCCCGAGCTATGCCAACCTTTTTATGGGCTCTTTCGAACATGAATATATATACCAATCGGGCTTTGAGGCGAACTTGGTATTCTATGGCAGATACATTGATGACCTCATATTTATATGGAGGGGCGAACAATCTACTGCAAATCTATTTATAGACCACCTTAACTCTAATAATAGAGGCCTATGCTTCATGAGTGCTATCAATGATAAATCTATTGTGTATTTAGATCTAAATATCTGTTTCACCGATGGAAGGGTAACTAGTACCACCTTTTTTAAAACAGTTGATTGTAATAGTTACCTGGACTTTAAGAGTTGCCATTATCACTCATGGAAACAAAATGTGCCATATGGGCAATTTAAAAGAGTCCGTCGCAACTGTAGCTCTTTATCTGACTATGAGTCCCAAAGCCTTATTTTGCGAGAACATTTTATCGAGAAAAATTATCCAATACACATTATTAATAATGGGTATAGAAGGGCCAAATTTGATGATAGAGAGAAATATTTTTCTAGCCCCACTCCTCAAGTTGGGGAGAAGAATGAAGATATAAATAAGTGTCCCCTATTCATAACTCAGTATAATTCTAACTATCATTTAATAAAACGGATTGTTAATAAGCATTGGGATATTCTGATGAAAGATCCTATTTTGGGAAAACAATTAGGTAATAAACCTAGAGTAGTCTATAGAAGGGCTCCCACTCTAAAAACTTTGTTGGCCCCAAGTAAAGTGGTAAAACACAAGACACCACTCACATGTAACCAACCAATAGTATGCCAATTACCATCAGGCTCTTTCATATGTAGGTCCAATAGATGCAAGATGTGCATATTTGTTGACAATAAACAGAAAACTTTTAAATCTAGTGTTACCAAGAAATCATACACTATAATTGTGCATGTGTCTTGTGCATCTAACTATGTAGTTTATTTACTGACATGCATCTGTGGGTTACAGTATGTGGGGCGCACCTGCAGGCGTCTTAGTACAAGGTGGTCCGAACACCAACGAAACATGAAAAACAACTATAGACTTCATAGTGTCTCCAGACACTGTAATAATGCTCATAATGGTGACCTGAAATGTTTCTCTATAAATCCCATTGAACACATACCCAAATCTCACTTATACAACCACTTTTTCAGACTCAGGCAGAGGGAGACCTATTGGATCCATGTACTGAAGAGTATGCATCCTGACGGCCTGAATTTGTGTGTGGATCTGGCCGCCTTCCAGTGAGTGGCTCCTTTAGGTCCCCCTCTCCACTAATGAGTCTCTGTCTCTTATGCACCCCTAATACTCATTTTAGGCCCCACTTTGTTTTTTTTATATTTATATATTTTTTATACATATATATATTTTTTATGGATTGTTTTTATAGGTTAAATGTATTTGCATATGTTACTACCGATTTTTATTTTTATATATATTTTTTGAATATAATATTAACTTTACTATTGCAATTTGGCTGTGACCTATGTTATGTATGGGTCTATCAGATATTTTATTATGCATGTAAGCCAGGCCATATATTGGCCTGATAGGCATCGTTGGTTATAATATCTATATATTATTTTGCTTTATAATATTATACTATTCCCTTCGTTTAGAATGTTACTGGTCACATACGTAGGTTTATGTTTATGTTTATGTTTTTTAATCTGATGAAATACCATCTCAATAATAGTCCTGGCTGCCTCAACGTATATACTTTGTATCCATCCATATTTATAGGGTGCCTCCATTACATATATATGTGGTGCTTTTAGGACCAATGAATTGATTTTCAATGATGTGACTTTTAAGTTGAGTCTTGTTTGTATATGCTTAAGGTTTTTATTTTATTTTTTAGTATTTTTGATATTATATCATGTATAAGAATAATTCATTTTTAGTTAATAATTTGCAGTGTTGATTGTTGACGTATTTAAATGCTGATTTTGTATTTTTGTATATAGCTCACGTCACACACACACTCTATTGACTGGGCTATTACGATTGGCCAGCATTCGGCCAATCCTCACTTGGCCTCCCCATTGGCCCCCAACAGGGGTTTGTGGGTCAGGTCAGCTTTTGATAGGCTTAGTGTTATTATAAGTAGAGCAAGTTTTTATATAGGCATTATCAGCCTGATGAAACGACCCGTAGGTCGAGAAACGCGTTGCTTTATGCTTCTTGTTTTTAACTCAACTCAATAAATACAAGTTTTTATACTACCACTTGCTCTACGCTCTCCTATTTCTGATTGGTCCGTTGACCCGCCATTCTATCTTTGACGTCTGGCTATTGGCTACTCCCGGAACAGCTCCTACCACTGACGCTGACTGTTTGTGGCTGCCGATTGGCTGACGGGCTCCGTGATCCTACGTCCAAGCACCGGAGCGTTTGTCTGTCGGGCGACAGAAAGTCCCGTCCTGCTCTACTAGGCATCCATATATGCCTCTACTCTTGTGAGTATATTTACTTACGTGCTGTCGCTCTGTTTGATTTCTCTACTGGCACGATACTGTCCCATGAGGCGCCTCTCTTTCTCTCTGTCCATACAGGTGCTTGTCTAAACCGCATTGTTCAAGAGTGCTGCCTGCTCCTCCGAGAAAGACACTGGGAATTATCACTATCTGAATGTTTTTGAACTCTGCGCACCTTATATAGAGACTCTATCTACTCTATCTTTTTGTTGTTCAAATCATTGTTTGCCTAACTATTTTGGTTAGCAAACTGCTATACTTACACAGACAATCTTACTTTAACAGATAATCAATACAGCAGACCTACTCAGAGCAGGCTCCAAAGAGTTACTGTGCTAAATTTATAGGCTTGCTAGGCCCACACAGGTGAAAATAACCCCACCCCTAATTACCCACACAGGAAACAAAAGAAAAAAAAATTGGAATGGTAGCAATAAAAAAAAAAAAAATCTTTTTTTTTAAATGCATCCCTTGCAAACCAAACAATTTAAAAAGTACCTTGGTTAGCTAACTGCTATACTAAGACAATCTTACTTTAACAGATAATCAATACAGCAGACCTACTCAGAGCAGCTGAAAAAAAAGGCAGATGAAGGGTTTAACATAGAGATACATACATTTACATGTATACAGATGTATATAAACATATCTATACTATAATCACATTTGTAATGTGTCCATCGGTGTCGCCAGTTGCGCACGCATATTTCCACCTGGATGCAACAAAGCTGCATCCTGGTGAATTCCGAAAATAGCACGGTAGTGAAAGAATCCACTGCAGGTGGATTCTTTCACCACCCTGCCATTTTCGGAATCCACCTGGATGCAGCTTAGGCAAATCCAAAGCCTTAAAAAAAAAAAAAAAAAACACGCAACCCCCCATATGAAATAACTAAAAAACACATAACCACCCGCAAGAAATAAAAATAAAAACACGTAACCGCCCACACGAAGTATAACAAAAAAATAACCTCCCGCACAAAGTATTAACAAACACCTAAACCATCAACCCCCACATCGCAAAACAATAAAGTAATTAACCCCTGGGGGGGAGCTTGCCTTAAGATGGAGTAGATACACTACTTTTAAGCTCTGTGGTCCGAATTATATATAACTTACCTTTTAGGGCAATCACCTACCCATTACCCACCTACACCTTTAATAATAACAAAAAAATAATAAAAAGTCCACAATCAAATAACAAGCCAGGAGTCAAAACCAGAGCTGGTAGTCAAACGAGCCAAATCAGGAGCCAAAACGAATAGTCAGACGAGCCGGAATCAGGAACAAGGAAAACAGCAGAGTCAGGAACAAGCCAGGGATCAGGAACCAGGAGGAACATCAGACAGCCAGGTAATGTCAGAGAGTAACGAGATGAGAAATCCCACCTTAGCTCTGTCAGAGGGAAACCCCTGAGGCAACATCTCAAAGTAAATGCCCACCTGGTTAAAAAACCCTCTGCACTGAATAGGATCGCCTCCATATCGCTGAGGTAGAGGTGCAGAATGGACATGCTCCTGGTAGGACTAGGTGCAGCAGCAGAAACAGGAGCAGACATAACTTGTGGGACACTTTGGTCCAAATGTGCAGTGCGAGTCAGCAGGGTTTGCAGGGCTAGTGCAAAGTGATCCAAGCAGTGATCCTGTTCATCCATCCTGGAAATGATGGCAGGTAAAGGTGGATTATTAGCACCATCAGGATTCATGGCCTTTGCATAATGTCAAGGTGACAGGAATCAGACTGAGACGAGAAGTGCAAAAATAATCACACCTTTATTAATAACAAAAAAATAATAAAAAGTCCACAAGTCAAATAACAAGTCAGGAGTCAAAACCAGAACTGGTAGTCAGACGAGCCAAGTCAGGAGCCAAAGCGAAAAGTCAGACGAGCTTGAATCAGGAACAAGGAAAACAGCAGAGTCAGGACCAAGCCAGGGATCAGGAACCAGAAGGGATGTCAGACAGCCAGGTAATACACAGGAACTCTCACAAACTGGTCTGAGACAACGCAAAGGCAAAACATACTAAACAGAGGCCCTTTAAATAATAAGTGATGACCTAACAATTCTGAAACTGCATCCTGTCTCACACAGATGATGCACACCAGTCTGGCCATAAAAGGAAGTGCAGGAAATGAGTAGCATCCCCCACAATGCACCATAGTCATATATGTCTGCTATTTCTGAACAAAGGGGATCCCACAGAAGCATTTACAACCATTTGTGCCATAATTGCACAAGCTGTTTGTAAATAATTTCAGTGAGAATCCTAAAATTGCGAAGAAATTTAAGATTTTTTTAAATTTGATCGCATTTGGCGTTGAAATGGTGGCATGAAATATACCAAAATGAGCCTAGATCAATACTTTGGGTTGTCTACTACACTACACTTAAGCTAAAATTAACTCTACAAGCTGCCTACATGCTCCCTAATTAACCCCTTCACTGCTGGGCATAAAACACGTGTGGTGCGCAGTGGCATTTAGCAGCCTTCTAATTACCAAAAAGCAACGCCAAAACCATATAAGTCTGCTATTTCTGAACAAAGGGGATCCCAGAGAAGCATTTACAACCATTTATGCCATAATTTCATAAGTTGTTTGTAAATAATTTCTGTGAGAAACCTAAAGTTTGTGAAAAAGTGAACAAATTTTTTTATTTGATCGCATTTGGCGGTGAAATGGTGGCATTAAATATACCAAAATGGGCCTAGATCAATACTTTGGGTTGTCTACTACACTACACTTAAGCTAAAATTAACTCTACAAGCTCCCTACATGCTCCCTAATTAACCCCTTCACTGCTGGGCATAAAACACGTGTGGTGCGCAGTGGCATTTAGCAGCCTTCTAATTACCAAAAAGCAACGCCAAAGCCATATATGTCTGCTATAATGGCATGTCTGGCACACAGTGTTGGGGCAAGGGTCCATCTGACCACTGATACCTGGTCTGCAAAGCATGGTTAGGGCAGGTATATCACCTACACTGCGCACTGTGAAGCGGGCGTAACCCTTACACTACCTGATTGATACAACATCCTACCTGATGTTTTAAAGCACGTTATTCCAAACAATTTAGGAATGTTAGGTGATTTATGCCCTTTATGGATTAAAACCAGACTCTGCATCAACTATGTAATTTTCCATGGGAGTTTTTCCATGGATCCCCCTCCGGCATGCCACAGTCCCCTTGAAACAACTTTTCCATCACTATTGTGGCCAGAAAGAGTCCCTGTGGGTTTTAAAATTCGCCTGCCTATTGAAGTCTATGGCGGTTTGCCCGGTTCGCCCGTTCGCGAACCTTTGTGGAAGTTCGCGTTCGCCGTTCGCGAACCCAAATTTTTATGTTCACGACATCACTAGTCAGGATCCATGGAGAACCCTGCAATGGAGATAACATAACCTAGGAAGGTTACTTGAGTCTGATGGAAATCACATTTCTCGAGTTTATAAAACAGGCCTTTCTCACGTAGTCTCTGAAGAATCCGTGTAACATCAGAACGATGAGCCTCAAGTGTTGGTGAGTGTATGAGGATGTCGTCTAAGTACACCACAACACACTGTTGCAACATATCTCGTAAGACATCATTAATAAATTCCTGGAAAACAGCAGGAGCATTACATAGGCCAAAGGGCATTACAGGATACTCATAATGCCCGCTCCTGGAGTTAAACGCTGTTTTCCATTTGTGGCCCTCCTTGATCCTAATGAGATTGTATGCTCTTCTCAAATCAAGTTTAGTAAAGACCGTAGCTTCCTTGAGGCGGTCAAAGAGTTCCGTAATGAGCGGAATAGGGTAAGCATTCTTAATGGTAAGATGATTAAGACCCCTATAATCGATGCATGGTCTTAACTCGCCACCCTTTTTCTTCACAGAGAAGAAGCCAGCCCCTGCAGGAGAGCAGGATTTGTGGATGATCCCCCGTGACAGAGCATCGGCAACATAATCCTCCATAGCACAATTCTCTGCCAACAGACAGAGGGTAAACCCGGCCCTGAGGAGGATTGGCTCCGGGTTGCAGGTCTATGGCACAATCGTAAGACCGGTAAGGAGGCAACGTACCGGCACGCACCTTGTCAAAAAGTCTAGGAACTCTCGGTACTCCTCTGGCAATTGAGATACCGAAGAAGTGCACAAGACTTTAACTGGTTTCCGAAGACAAGTGGAAATACATTGCGGGGACCATGACAAAATTTCGGACCTGCGCCAATCGAGACTGGGATAGTGCTTTTGGAGCCAGGGATAACCCAGAACAACCGGAAAATGCGGAGAGTTTATCACCTGGAACTGGAGGGTTTCAAAATGGAGAGCCCCAAAGTTATGTTGAAACCTAACACCCTAACATAAAAACCATGTCTAAACACCCCTAATCTGCCGCCCCCGACATTGCCGCCACCTACATATAGTTATTAACCCCTAATCTGCTGCCCTTAACATCGCTGCCACCTAAATAAAACTATTAACCCCTAATCTACCATTCCCGATATCGCCGCCACCTACATACAGTTATTAAACCCTAATCTGCTGCCCTTAACATTGCCGCCACCTACATTATAGTTATTAACACCTAATCTGATGCCCCCGATGTCGCCGCCACTATACTAAAGTTATTAATATGAATTAGATAAATAGAGGCGCTGGTCTTCAATATTATGGTGCACACTGAAGAAAGAAAACTTGACTTGTGATTTGCAGAAGTTAACAACAAAATAATGTGCAGTATACTCACTCAGCTTCTTCATAAGGATATATATCCTGGTTTTCCCATGATGTGCTTTAGTATCTATAAACAATGGAAATTGCACTGCAGGTAATTGTATCTTTAAATTGATATAAAGTGCAGTATACTCACTCCGAGTAATTCGGAATCCGGCTCCTCAAAGATAGTTGGTAACTTTAGAATACTTCCAAAAAAGGCAGCAAAAATACTTGTTGTATCAAACAAATATTTATTAAAACATATTAAAAAGCTCTTTTTCAGCTTGGCTCTACGCGTTTCAACGACTAAATCGTCTTTTTCAAGAGCAGTAAAAAACAATTGGAAGTGCTGCCTTAGGAGTATTTACAGGTGTATTTATACAGGTAATCAATGTTCCTGTTCCGGTGACAAACACCGGAATAGGATTCACAATTAAACATTTTATTTTTATTTTTATCCCCATCCGATTGTGTTTTGAGAGTAATGCATTTTTCAATTCAACCAATCGGATGGCGAGTGTTGTTCCAGATACTTTGTGTGTGAAAATCTGTTTCCTGGTTTGTCCGGACAGTTCTATATCACATGTCCCGAATTGGCCAATCTCTTTGTGAGCGATGTTTTCGCCATATTCTTGTGATAGCCGATATTCTGAATTTCTTCTAAGGGGTATGTAATGGAAAGTGCAGGTCACTTTGGGTCATATATATTTCAAATACAGAAATGATTACAATGAAATCCCTTCTTGGAAAAAAACTTTTCATATCCTTGGATAGATTGTCTAACATTTTAATAACTAGAGCTATCAATATTGTATCTAAAATTGAATAATAATAAAAATAAAAATAAAAGTTAAAAAATTAAATTAGATAAAATTATGATAAAATAAACTACTCATAATATTGGAAAAATAAAATAAAAGTGGTTTAGTCTCCTTTATAAGAAGGACTCAAACATAGATTTAAACATTTGGACATTTTGATACATTTTCATTCTACATCAAACAAATATCTACATCCTTGAATATAATAACATTTATGTATATATAAAATAAATAATTAAATACAAATAAATGCATAATATAAATGTGGGTGTATAATTTCTCTATATTGAGTTTCTCTATATTGAATTAAATGAATGCAGCCACTCTAATATCTTTATTTAAACCATAGTGTCCATATGTTTTTAGTGTGTGTATCCACCATAGTTCTCTTTTGTTAAGTTCTTTTTCTATCTCCCCCCCTCTCCATTACATTTTCACAGATTTTCACACACAAAGTATCTGGAACAACGCTCGCCATCCGATTGGTTGAATTGGAACACATGACAACGCATCATTCGGCGGACCTGAAAGGGAACTGTACAAATTCGGGACTCAAAAGGGAACTTCCATATTATTTTCACTGTGATTGGTCAAATAACGTTCAATTTGTTTATACCGATCCGATTTGGCAAATTATTGAGATTTTGAGCGAAATAGCTTAAGCATATATATAAAAAATGCATTACTCTCAAAACACAATCGGATGGGGATAAAAATAAAAATAAAATGTTTTATTTGTGAGTCCTATTCCGGTGTTTGTCACCGGAACAGGAACATTGATTACCTGTATAAATACACCTGTAAATACTCCTAAGGCAGCACTTCCAATTGTTTTTTACTGCTCTTGAAAAAGACGATTTAGTCGTTGAAACGCGTAGAGCCAAGCTGAAAAAGAGCTTTTTAATATGTTTTAATAAATATTTGTTTGATACAACAAGTATTTTTGCTGCCTTTTTTGGAAGTATTCTAAAGTTACCAACTATCTTTGAGGAGCCGGATTCCGAATTACTCGGAGTGAGTATACTGCACTTTATATCAATTTAAAGATACAATTACCTGCAGTGCAATTTCCATTGTTTATAGATACTAAAGCACATCATGGGAAAACCAGGATATATATCCTTATGAAGAAGCTGAACTCTGAAATTTTCGGAGTGAGTATACTGCACATTATTTTGTTGTTAACTTCTGCAAATCACAAGTCAAGTTTTCTTTCTTCAGTGTGCACCATAATATTGAAGACCAGCGCCTCTATTTATCTAATTCATATTCTACTCACAGTCCTGTTGGGAGAGACTGTTAGAAGGCTGCGGTCACCTAAGAGGGGAGTATTGTGCTCTATTCTAGTCATTCTGTACATTGTGTTATTAACATCTAACATATCTGTATAGTTTTTGTAATTAAAGTTATTAACCCCCTAAACCTAACCCTAACTTAAACCTAACCCTAAGCATAACCCTAACGTAACCCTAAGCCTAAGTCTAACCCTAACACCCCCTAACTTAAATATAATTAAAATAAATCTAAATAAACCTTACAATAATTACTTAAATAATTCCTATTTAAAACTAAATACATACTTACCTGTGAAATAAAACCCAAGCTAGCTACAAAATAACTAATAGTTATATTGTAGCTATCTTAGGCTTTATTTTAATTTCACAGGTAAGTTTGTATTTATTTTAACTAGGTAGACTAGTTAGTAAATAGTTATTAACTATTTACTAACTACCTAGTTAAAATAAATACAAAGTTATCTGTAAAATAAAACCTAACCTGCCTTACACTAAAAACTAACATTACAATAAAATAAAATAAATTACATTTTTAAAATACAATTTTCCAAATTACACAAAAAAATAAACAGTTAATTACAAAAAATAAAAAAAGAAATGATCAAAAATAAAATTGAATTACTCCTAATCTAATATACCTATCAAAATAAAAAAGCCCCCCCAAAATAAAAAAAAACCCTAGCCTACACTAAACTGCCAATGGCCCTTAAAGGGGCCTTTTGTGGGGCATTGCCCCAAAGAAATCAGCTCTTTTACCTGTAAAAAAACCCACCCCAACAGTAAAACCCACCACCCAACCAACCAACCCCCCCAAATAAAAATCAAAATAAATAAATAATCAGCCAGTAGAATGAGAGCTCCATCCTATTGGCTGATTGCAATAGCCAATAGGATTTTCCCCCTTTCATTCCTATTGGCTGATAGAAATCTTTCAGCAATAGGAATGTAAGGGACGCCATCTCGGATGATATCACTTAAAGGGAACCATCAGTTGATGCCAATAACCTTAAGAAGAGGATGCTCCACGCCAGATGTCTTGAAGATGGACCCGCGCCACTCCGGATGGATGAAGATAGAAGATGCCGTCTGGATGAAGACTTCTTCTCGCTTGGATGAGGACTTCGCCAGATGGATTAAGATCGAAAAGGCCTCCTGGATGAAGACTTCTTGCCACTTGGATGAGGACTTTGCTGGCTAGATGAGGATGGATGTCCGGACTTCAATAACTGTAAGTGGATCGTCGGGGGTTAGTGTTAGGTTTTTTTAAGGGTTTTTTGGGTGGGTTTTTTTTAGCTTAGGGTTTGGGCAATGTAAAAGAGCTAAATGCTAGTGATGTCGTGAACTGTTCGCCGGAGAACAGTCCCCGGCGATCTTAGCTTGTTCGTGTTCGCCACGGCGGGCGAACATATGCGATGTTTGATCCGCCCCTATTTGTCATCATTGAGGAAACTTTGACCCTGATTCTCACAGTCTGCAGACACATTTCAGCCAATCAGCAGCAGACACTCTCTCCCAGACCCTCCCAGCCCTCCACTATAGGGACCTGAGATCAACTTGGGATATATTGCTTCAGGTGGTGAGTGTGTGGTGCTCTTGTGCTGACACACTAGTAGGCCCTAAAGACTGCCTCATTATCCTAGGCCTACCTTACCACCATAAGGCCTCCTTGTACACATAACTTGCATCTCAGTGTCCCTCCTTCAGAGCCTATAACGTTGTCCAGACACTCTTATGTCATCTCTACACCAGACCAAGTATGAAACTCTTGCTTTCATTGGGCTTACATCATTCATCTGATCAAAATAAAAATACAGCTGACAATATTGATGAACTGAATGCTACAGCTACAACATGGTGCCCACTGCCGCAAAGACCCAATATTCAATCCAAAAGAAAGGATCTATTTGCTCCCAACGAAGAATGTGGCATATTGCTCTTCTCTACAGGACACGTAGCAATTTCAAGAACAATATATACCTGCCATTAGAATCCTATATCAATATATCAGATGTTGGTAGTTCCCCACAGTTTAAGATGGGGACATCTGTCTATCCATTCCCTTCCTGACCAATAACCTTTGGGCTACACACCAGTTACTAAGTATACTTTTGAAATGTTCACTTTTTTATAACATTATATAAGTTCCATATGTTTAGTGTTTACTCTTATATTTATGCAAACTAGTTCATTAGTTTACGTATTTATTGACTATATTCCAGGTAAAGTTGATCCAACTGATTACTATGTTTATATACACTGCATAAAGAGACCATACCTGTGAGTTGACTATTATAGACTCTAATCTACCTTATACTAGACTACAAATAACTTAATTTACAGCTCTAAACATGTCCTTGAGGTACACAGTTTTCCTTTTCTATTATTATCTAGACAGTTAAGCTGATAGCACACTTCTACATCTGCATTCATTTTTAAGAATTTACTCTACATCTTTCTTAAATGTTTGTAGTTTTAAATCAATACTATACCACAGGAGGCCTCTGAACCTGTCTCATATATCACTAGTCCATATCCCATATACTGTCTCCTGTAACCATCTTCAAAGTGAACTCCAGAGTCAACATTTATATATAGGTGCTCTCACACATTTAACTAAGCGCATATTGTGACTTCAATGTCACATCATATGGACTTACATACTACTAAGACATATGAACCACTTCTTTATAACTAGATACCTCTCATACAGCTAGATTACGAGTTTTGAGTTCTATAGGGAAATTAACAACTGCCACAAAAGCGACGTTATTTCACCTCCCTATAGCACTGCTATTACAAGTTTACAAAATGCAGGCTTGTGCGGGTGATATGGTTGCGTTGAGCTCCATACAGAACCCAAATACAAGCGCTGCTTTGACGTGCTCATGCATGATTTCCCCATAGACATCAATGGGGAGAGCTGGAAAAAAAAAGCTTCACACCTGCGATCAAGGAATTAAAAGCTCCGTAACGCAGCCTTATTGATGTCTATGGGTAAAGAAAAAGTTATGTTGAAACCTAACACCCTAACATAAAAACCACGTCTAAACACTGCTAATCTGCCTCCCCCGACATTGCCGCCACCTACATATAGATATTAACCCCTAATCTGCTGCCCTTAACATCGCTGCCACCTAAATAAAACTATTAACCCCTAATCTACTGTTCCCGATATCGCTGCCACCTACATACAGTTATTAACCCCTAATCTGTCACCGTTAACATCGCCGTCACCTACATTACAGTTATTAACACCTAATCTGACGCCCCCAATGTCGCCGCCACTATACTAAAGTTATTAACCCCCTAAACCTAACCCTAACCCTAACTTAACCCTAACCCTAAGCATAACCCTAACGTACCCCCTAACTTTAATATAATTAAAATAAATCTAAATAAACCTTACAATTATTACTTAAATAATTCCTATTTAAAACTAGTGATGTCGCGAACTGTTCGAAGGAGAACAGTTCACTGCGAACATAGCTTGTTCGCGTTCGCCGCTGCGGGCGAACATATGAGATGTTCGATCCGCCCCTATGTGTCATCATTGAGGAAACTTTGACCCTGTATGTCACAGCCTTCTGACACATTTGAGCCAATCAGCAGCAGACACTCCGTCACAGACCCTCCCAGCTCCTTGGCAGCAGCCATTTTAGACTCATTACGATCTTGCTTTCTTAGTGAGAGGAGCTTTTAGTGTTGCTGCTGCTGACATAATAGGGAAATAGATAGCTAGGCTAGTGTATTTAGTGTCCACTACAGTCCTGAAGGACTCATCTAATCTCTGCTGTAAGGACAGCACCCCAAAAAGCCCTTTTTAGGGCTATAACTTCAGTCGTTTTTTTTTTCTTTGTATTTTTATTTGCATTTGCCTGGCTTTCAGCCTGTGTGTGAGCATCACAGCATATACTGTGATTAGTGCCACCACTGATATCTGCTTAACATTAGTGTAAATTTAACCAAAAAAACTTTTAAATCATTTTGCTAGTGTAATCTAATTTAATTTTTTATCAGGCCTGTGTGTCTCTGACTTACACAGCATACTGTGGTTAATTGCTGCCCTACCTAGCAGCCACCACCCATATCTGCTTAACATTATTTTAAATTTAAAAAAAAAACTTTCAAATCATTTTGCTAGTGTAATCTAATTTCATTTTCTATCAGGCCTGTGTGTTTCTGACGTACACAGCATACTGTGGTTAATTGCAGCCCTACCTAGCAGCCACCACTTATATCTGCTTAACATTATTTTACATTTTTCAAAAAAACTTTTAAATCATTTTGCTAGTGTAATATAATTTCATTTTCTATCCGGCCTTTGTGTTTCTGACTTACACAGCATACTGTGGTTAATTGCTGCCCTACCAAGCAGCCACGACTCATATCTGCTTAACATTATTTTAAATTTTTAAAAAAAACGTTTAAATCATTTGGCTAGTGTAATCTAATTTCATTTTCGATCAGGCCTGTGTGTTTCTGGCTTACACAGCATACTGTGGTTAATTGCTGTCCTAGCAGCAGCCAGCCACCACTCATATCTGCTTAACATTATTTTAAATTTAAAAAAAAAAACTTTTAAATCATTTTGCTAGTGTAATCTAATTTCATTTTCTATCAGGCCTGTGTGTTTCTGACTTGCACAGCATACTGTGGTTAATTGCTGCCCTACCTAGCAGCCACGACTCATATCTGCTTAACATTATTTTAAATTAAAAAAAACGTTTAAATCATTTTGCTAGTGTAATCTAATTTAATTTTCTATCAGGCCGGTGTGTTTCTGGCTTACACAGCATACTGTGGTTAATTGCTGTCCTAGCAGCAGCCAGCCACAACTCATATCTGCTTAACATTATTTTAAATTTGAAAAAAAAAAAACATTGAAATCATTTTGCTAGTGTAATCTAATTTCATTTTCTATCCGGCCTGTGTGTTTCTGGCTTACACAGCATACTGTGGTTAATTGCTGCCCTAGCAGCCACGACTCATATCTGCTTAACATTATTTAAAATTTAAAAAAAAAACCTTTTAAATCATTTTGCTTGTGTAATCTAATTTCATTTTCTATCAGGCCTGTGTGTTTCTGGCTTACACAGCATACTGTGGTTAATTGCTGTCCTAGCAGCAGCCAGCCACCACTCATATCTGCTTAACATTATTTTAAATTTTAAAAAAAATTTTTTAAATAATTTTGCTAGTATAATCTAATTTCATTTTCAATCAGGCCTGTGTGTTTCTGGCTTACACAGCATACTGTGGTTAATTGCTGCCCTAGCAGCCACGACTCATATCAGCTTAACATTGTTTTAAATTTAAAAAAAAAAATTAAAATCATTTTGCTAGTGTAATCTAATTTCATTTTCCATCAGGCCTGTGTGTTTCTGGCCCACATCATATAGTGTGATTAATAGCTCTTTTTCCACCACTTATATCTGGTGTAACATTAGTGTCATTTTTTAAAAAAAGTTTTTTACGTCAGTCTGCTATTGTTATATAATTTTAGTTGCCAGGCCAGCCTGGCTGTAATTTGTGCCAGCCTGTGTGTCAGGCTGCCAGCATATAGTCTGCCTACTTCCATCCTCAGTGCCAGTCCACCACTCTTTTCTGGTGTAACATTAGTTTAAATTTTGTAAAAAAAAACTTTTACATCAGTCTTCTAGTGTTATTTAATTTTAGTTTACAGGCCAGCCTGCCACCACTAGTGCCAGCCTGTGTGTCAGGCTGCCAGCACATACTGTGCCTAGTTCTATCCTGAGTGCCATCACTCCTATCTGTTGTAACATAATTGTAACTTTTTTAAAAACAAACTGTTACATCAGTCTGCTATTGTTATTTAATTGCAGTTGCCTGTCTGCCAGCGTGTGTGCCAGGCCCACTTTCCAACTAGTGCCACCAATCATATTTGTTATAACAGTAGTGTAAATATTTAAAATAAAAAATTCTTAGATTGTGAATCATCAGTCTGCTAGTGCAATAGAATTGCAGTTTCCTGCCTGCCAGCGTGTGTGCCAGGACAACTAGCCAACTAGTGCCAGCAATCATATTTCTTGTAACAGTATTGAAAATATTGTAAATCAAAACTTTTTTGACTGTGAATCATCAGCCTGCTAGTGCAATTGAATTGCAGTTGCCTGCCTGCCAGCATGTGTGCCAGGCCCACTTGCCAACTAGTGCCACCAATCATATTTGTTGTAACAGCAGTGTAAATATAAAAAAAACAAATTTTGACTGTGAAAGATCAGTCTGCTAGTGTAATCTAATTGCAGTTGCCTGCCTGCAAGCGTGTGTGCCAGGCCCCCTTGCTGCCAACTATTGCCACCAATCATATTTGTTATAACAGTATTGTAAATATTTAAAATAAATAATTTTTTGACTGTGAATCATCAGTCTGCTAGTGCCATTGAATTGCAGTTGCCTGCCTGCCAGCGTGTGTGCCAGGCCCACTTGCCAACTAGTTACACCAATCATATTTGTTCTAACAGTATTTTAAATTTTTTAAATAAAAAATTCTTAGATTGTGAATCATCAGTCTGCTAGTGCAATTGAATTGCAGTTTCCTGCCTGCCAGCGTGTGTGCCAGGCCCACTAGCCAACTAGTGCCACCAATCATATTTGTTGTAACAGTATTGAAAATATTTTAAATCAAAACTTTTTTGACAGTAAATCATCAGTCTGCTACTAGTGCCATTGAATTGCAGTTGCCTGCCTGCCAGCGTGTGTGCCAGGCCCACTTGCCAACTAGTTACACCAATCATATTTGTTCTAACAGTATTGTAAATATTTAAAATAAAAAATTCTTAGATTGTGAATCATCAGTCTGCTAGTGCAATTGAATTGCAGTTTCCTGCCTGCCAGCGTGTGTGCCAGGCCCACTAGCCAACTAGTGCCAGCAATCATATTTGTTGTAACAGTATTGAAAATATTGTAAATAAAAACTTTTTTGACTGTGAATCATCAGTCTGGTAGTGTCATTGAATTGCAGTTGCCTGCCTGCCAGCGTGTGTGCCAGGCCCACTTGCCAACTAGTTACACCAATCATATTTGTTCTAACAGTATTGTAAATATTCAAAATAAAAAATTCTTAGATTGTGAATCATCAGTCTGCTAGTGCAATTGAATTGCAGTTTCCTGCCTGCCAGTGTGTGTGCCAGGCCCACTAGCCAACTAGTGCCACCAATCATATTTGTTGTAACAGTATTGAAAATATTGTAAATAAAAACTTTTTTGACTGGGGGGGGGGGCGTGTCCGACTACCGACCAAGATGGCTGCTGTTTTTACATGACTGCATCAGGAAGCTGACATAACTGCTGGAAATTCTTCCAAAGATCTTTAAACTTGTTTTTTTTTAAGAGCAGGAAATTAAGTATTTCTTATAGAACAGTTCTATGTGACTTTCATATACATTCGTGAACAGGCAGACCCACATAGAGAAGGTGCGCAGCAGAGGCCCATAACGGCCCTCACCTCTCTATACCCCCCATTTATCTGATAATTCAGTCCGTCCAGCCGCTTGTGCTGCAGAAGTACACTCCTTAAAACACTGTATTGTGATTAAAGATCAACATGGCTGAGCAACTCTGTTATACAATTAAGGAACTTTTATTGGCATGTTTTTCGCGATTTGAGGAGAAAATGATTGATAATATACGCTGTTGTGTACATGAGACTCCTACTAAAGGTAAAGTCGACCTGATTGGAACTGAATGTTTGCGATCAGATCTGGATCTCCTATGCCAAAGAGCTATAGTGCTGAAGGAAACTAGCTCTGAAGAGGCAGCAAACACATTGAATAACCCTCAGTTTCACCCCACAGTCCTTCCGATGGTGAAAGTGTGGCAGGAGAATGAGTTATTCTGGAATTCCCCCTCACACCAACAATTTATGTCTACTTATGAATGGAACAGACCAGACCTGTCTAACCTCTCTAAAGCTGGCCATGCCGTTGCTAGTTTTACTTCAGTAAGGCCTCTGGCTCCTTCCCTGTTGGGGGCTGGAGTGACACTGGGGCTCGCCGCGATGGGGCCGACCGAGATGGAAATGGTTGCTGGTCTAGAGAAGGGAAGACATGATGAGACTGTCGGCTTTGGTGAGGATCTCCCTATGATCTGGAAGGCTAAGCAGTGGCAAGATGAAAGGTCGGGCAGGGCCACGGAGGTGGCGACAATCGCAATGCCTTGCATGGTTCCCGACAGTAGAAACTTTCCTATAGCTGGTGCTTTTGGCTGGGTTGATCGCGGTATAGCCGGGAAGGAAAACCTAAAATCCAGCATAGGATAGGAAGAGAGATAGATTCCAGTGTGAATCATTGAGAAGATGGTACCGAACAGATCCCGCTGGTGACAATACTTTTTATATATACTATCTGAGAGACCTATTTGATGAAGACTGAGAAGTCTGCTAAGTAGAAGTCCAGTTCTATTTTTGCTTAACACTATGAACATTAGGTCCAGAACTGAAAAGACTCCATAAGATGGTATATTTTGCAAAATTATTTGAACGTTTCTGCTTCTTTTTCTTATATAGGGAAAACGTTTACACTATTACTTTACAGTTTAGTATACTTGATAGGGAAGGTAGTCATACTATACTCTATTGTGGTACTTCCCCTGTGTATTGCTAACTTGTAATTCCTCACACTATTAGGAAAATTTTCTAGGAGAATGCTTTATTAGATAATGATTAAAGGTTGACAGTCTAATCCTAGTCTATGTTATACAAAACAGATATTGAGGCAACACTCTAGTGATTGTATTGTTGCAGGTTATATATAAGTATAATCGTTAAAAGCATAGTTTGTCCTTCATACGCATAATTACTACGCACTAGGCAAATTATACAGCTAATATATGTATATACTGGTGCTGTACTCAGACTGTTTGTAATGAATGTATAGGGCCTGCTGCGCTCCATAATGTGAACAGAGGCTAAACTAAAGGCAATGTGTCAGTGTATACTCTTTCATATTACTATGCCCAGGTATATTAGCTCCCAGAATATTTATTTATTTATTTATTTTTCTAACATCGCTCCCTTCAATGATCTGATCACACACTAGACAATCTTATTGCTCCCTTTTATTTTTTGTTATTGGTACTGTTATTCCTACATAGCCTCCGTTCAGGTACTGATCTTTATAAATTGACTAATAATAGCATTGGTGTCATTGAAAATTGGTGCAGTGAGAGTGAGAGTTTCACATTCCCTCTATGTTAATTATATTGTTCCTTAATGCATTTGATATATAGTGCTCATTTATGTAAATGTACTTGTGCAGGTTTAGCTCATCTGTGTTGGAATGAGATACATTATTTGGGATCCGAAAGCGGTCCCTTACAGTATCTGATAGCCTTCTTCACGTTAAATTTGTTCTATGACCATGAGAGGCCCAAAAGTGACCTCATAAGTTAATCTGAAGGCAGATAGTTTGAATGGGCAAAAAATTATGTTTTTTTTTTATTTTTGCGATTGTCTCATATCTTGGTTATTATTTTTTTCCTGGTTTGTTTTTGGTCTCTTAGTTATGTGGATATGACTACTCTGTACAAACTGTATTGAGATTTTTGTCTTGTATGCCCTAAATTGAATTTCAATAAAAAATAAAAATTAAGAAAAAAAAAACAAAAACTTTTTTGACTGTGAATCATCAGTCTGCTAGTACCATTTAATTGTAGTTGCCTGCCTGCCAGCATGTGTGCCAGGCCCACTTGCCAACTAGTTACACCAATCATATTTGTTCTAATAGTATTGTAAATATTTAAAATAAAAAATTCTTAGATTGTGAATCATCAGTCTGCTAGTGCAATAGAATTGCAGTTTCCTGCCTGCCAGCGTGTGTGCCAGGCCCACTAGCCAACTAGTGCCAGCAATCATATTTGTTGTAACAGTATTGAAAATATTGTAAATAAAACCTTTTTTGACTGTGAATCATCAGTCTGCTAGTGCCATTGAATTGCAGTTGCCTGCCTGCCAGTGTGTGTGCCAGGCCCACTTGCCAACTAGTTACACCAATCATATTTGTTCTAACATTATTGTAAATATTTAAAATAAAAAATTCTTAGATTGTGAATCATCAGTCTGCTAGTGCAATTGAATTGCAGTTTCCTGCCTGCCAGCGTGTGTGCCAGGCCCACTAGCCAACTAGTGCCAACAATCATATTTGTTGTAACAGTATTGAAAATATTGTAAATCAAAACTTTTTTGACTGTGAATCATCAGTCTGCTAGTACCATTGAATTGCAGTTGCCTGCCTGCCAGCGTGTGTGCCAGGCCCACTTGCCAACTAGTTACACCAATCATATTTGTTCTAACAGTATTGTAAATATTTAAAATAAGAAATTCTTAGATTGTGAATCATCAGTCTGCTAGTGCAATAGAATTGCAGTTTCCTGCCTGCCAGCTTGTGTGCCAGGCCACTAGCCAACTAGTGCCAGCAATCATATTTGTTGTAAAAGTATTGAAAATATTGTAAATCAAAACTTTTTTGACTGTGAATCATCAGTCTGCGAGTGCCATTGAATTGCAGTTGCCTGCCTGCCAGCGTGTGTGCCAGGCCCACTTGCCAACTAGTTACACCAATCATATTTGTTCTAACAGTATTGTAAATATTTAAAATAAAAAATTCTTAGATTGTGAATCATCAGTCTGCTAGTGCAATTGAATTGCAGTTTCCTGCCTGCCAGCGTGTGTGCCAGGCCCACTAGCCAACTAGTGCCAGCAATCATATTTGTTGTAACAGTATTGAAAATATTGTAAATAAAAACTTTTTTGACTGTGAATCATCAGTCTGCTAGTACCATTGAATTGCAGTTGCCTGCCTGCCAGCGTGTGTGCCAGGCCCACTTGCCAACTAGTTACACCAATCATATTTGTTCTAACAGTATTGTAAATATTTAAAATAAAAAATTCTTAGATTTTGAATCATCAGTCTGCTAGTGCAATAGAATTGCAGTTTCCTGCCTGCCAGCTTGTGTGCTATGCCCACTAGCCAACTAGTGCCAGCAATCATATTTGTTGTAAAAGTATTGAAAATATTGTAAATCAAAACTTTTTTGACTGTGAATCATCAGTCTGCGAGTGCCATTGAATTGCAGTTGCCTGCCTGCCAGCGTGTGTGCCAGGCCCACTTGCCAACTAGTTACACCAATCATATTTGTTCTTACAGTATTGTAAATATTTAAAATAAAAAATTCTTAGATTGTGAATCATCAGTCTGCTAGTGCAATTGAATTGCAGTTTCCTGCCTGCCAGCGTGTGTGCCAGGTCCACTAGCCAACTAGTGCCAGCAATCATATTTGTTGTAACAGTATTGAAAATATTTTAAATCAAAACTTTTTTAACTGTGAATCATCAGTCTGCTAGTGCCATTGAATTGCAGTTGCCTACCTGCCAGTGTCTGTGCCAGGCCCACTTGCCAACTAGTTACACCAATCATATTTGTTCTAACAGTATTGTAAATATTTAAAATAAAAAATTCTTAGATTGTGAATCATCAGTCTGCTAGTGCAATAGAATTGCAGTTTCCTGCCTTCCAACGTGTGTGCCAGGCCCACTAGCCAACTAGTGCCAGCAATCATATTTGTTGTAACAGTATTGAAAATATTTTAAATCAAAACTTTTTTGACTGTGAATCATCAGTCTACTAGTGCCATTGAATTGCAGTTGCCTGCCTGCCAGCGTGTGTGCCAGGCCCCCTTGCCAACTAGTTACACCAATCATATTTGTTCTAACAGTATTGTAAATTTTTAAAATAAAAAAATTCTTGACTGTGAAACATCAGTCATCTAGTGTAATCTAATTGCAGTTGTCTTCCTCCCAGCGTGTGTGCCAGGGCCACTTGCCAAGCCAACTAGTGCCACCAATCATATTTGTTCAGGTTTGAAAATATTTAAACTAAAAACTTTTTTTACTGTGAATCATCAGTCTGCTAGTGCCATTGAATTGCATTTGCCTGCCTGCCAGCGTGTGTGCCAGGCCCACTTGCCGTTTCCAACTATTGCCACCAATCATATTTGTTTTAACAGTATTGTCAATTTTTAAACAAAAAATATTTTGACTGTGAAGCATCAGTCAGCTAGTGTAATCTAATTGCAGTGGCCTTCCTCCCAGCGTGTGTGCCAGCCAGGCCCACTTGCCAACTAGTGCCACCAATCATATTTGTTAAAACATTTTTGACTTTGAAACATCAGTCTTTCTTGGTTGTCAAGCTCACAGCGTATACTGTGCCCACTTGCCCAGTGCCACCACTCATATAATGGGTTTAATAGTATTGTAAGTGTACATTTTAAAAAAAAATGACAGGCAGAGGTAGGCCACCCCTCAGGTGCCGTCATGGTCATGGTGCTGTGATTCCTTTAGACCCTACAAATATGCACATTGTTCAGACGCCAGGTGCCAGGGGGGACACGAAAAGTTCTGAGGAGGACCTAGTTGAATGGCTAACATAGGACACCCAATCTTCTACAGCTTCCGCTTCTAGTCCTCCTAACCTTGACGCACCATCCACGTCCAGCTGTGCTTTGGGCACCTCTCAAGTGACCAGTGCCACTTGCCCGCCTGTCACCACCACCAACACTAGCACCACAGCCGCTTCACTTGATCTGCCAGATGAGTTATTGACACATCAGTTGGAAGAAATGAGTGATGCGCAACCATCATTGACAGAGGATGTAGATAACAGTGATATGTCTCAGTCAGGCAGCATTACAGACATGGAGGTACGGTGTGATGATGATGATGTTGTACCAGCTGCTGCTTCCTTTGTTGATGTGTCAGATACAAGTGAAGCGGTTGATGATGATGTGTCAGTGGATGTCACGTGGGTGCCTGCTAGAAGAGAAGAAGAAGAGGGGGAAAGTTCAGATGGGGAGACAGAGTGGAGGAGACGAGTTGGAAGCAGGGGGAGGTCATCTCAAGGAGCTAGTGGCACAGTCAGACAGCATGCATCGGCACCCGGGGTCAGCCAGACAGCACGCCGACGCCAATAAATGCATGCTGTTGCCACCACCAGAATGGCGTCATCACAGAGCTCAGCAGTGTGGCATTTTTTTTGTGTGTCTGCCTCTGACAACAGTGATGCCATTTGCAACCTGTGCCAAAAGAAACTGAGTCATGGGAAGTCCAACACCCACCTAGGTACAACTGCTTTGCGAAGGCACATGGTCTCACATCACAAACGCAGATGGGAAGAACACCTGAGTAGAAGCAGCACACAAACTCAAAGCCACCCTCCTCCTCCTGCTCCAGCATCTTCAGCCACTCAACCACTGCTGTCCTCCTTGCCCCCTCTCAACCATCCTCCACTGAGTCTCTGTTACGTAGCAGTTCCTGGTCATCTGCCCACAGTCAGGTGTCTGTCAAGGACATGTTTGAGCGTAAGAAGCCAATTTCTCAAAGTCAACCCCTTGCCCGGCATCTGACAGCTGGCTTGTCTGAACCCTTAGCCCGCCAGCTTTTACAATACAAGCTGGTGGAGTCTGATGCTTTAAAAAAATTTGTATCTATTGGGATACCGCAGTGGAAGGTACCTGGCAGAAATTTCTTTTCACAAAAGGCAATCCCAAACCTGTACTCTATTGTGCGAAAGGAAGTAATGGCATGTCTGGCACACAGTGTTGGGGCAAGAGTCCATATGACCACTGATAGCTGGTCTCCAAAGCATGGTCAGGGCAGGTATATCACCTACACTGTGCATTGGGTAAACCTGCTGACGTCTGACAAGCATGGAATGCGTGGCTCTGCAGAGGAGTTGGTGACACCGCCACGACTTGACCTCCTCTACTCCTCCTACTCCATCCTCTTCCATAACCTCTTCCTCGGCTGAGTCCTCTTCTGCTTCTGCGTCTTGCTCCACATCAACGGCGCCCCCCCAGCTCCCCAGGTACTATTCAACATCCCGGATACGGCAGTGTCACGCCGTCTTGGGGTTGACTTGCCTGAAAGCGGAGAGTCACACTCCTCCACCAGCACTCCTGTCCGCCCTGAACGCACAGGTGAATCAGTGGCTAACTCTGCACCAACTGGAGATTGGCAAGGTTGTTTCTGACAATGGAAGTAATTTGGTTTCGGCATTGAAATTGGGCAAGTTGACACATGTCCCGTGCATGGCACATGTGTGTAATCTGATTGTACAACGTTTTGTGCATAAGTACCCAGGCTTACAGGACGTCCTGAAGCAGGCCAGGAAGGTGTGTGGCCATTTCAGGCGTTCCTACACGGCCATGGCGCACTTGTCCAATATCCAGCGTCGAAACAACCTGCCAGTGAGGCGCTTGATTTGCGACAGCCTGTCACGGTGGAATTCAACACTCCAAATGTTCGACCGCCTGCTCCAACAAGAAAAAGCTGTTAATGAGTATTTGTATGACCAGGGTGCTAGGACAGCCTCTGGGGAGCTGGAGATTTTTTTGCCAAATTACTGGACGCTCATGCGCAATGCCTGTAGGCTCATGCGTCCTTTTGAGGAGGTGACAAACCTTGTCAGTCGCACCGAAGGCACCATCAGTGACATCATACCATTTGTTTTCTTCCTGGAGCATGCCCTGCGAAGAGTGCTGGATCAGGCCGTAGATGAGCGTGAAGAGGAAGAGGAAGAGTTGTGGTGTCCATCACCACCAGAAACAGCCTTATTAGCATCGCTTGCTGGACCTGCGGCAATGCAGGAAGAGGATTGTGAGGAAGAGGAGTCAGAGGAGGAATGTGGCTTTGAGGAGGAGGAGGAGGAGGAGGAAGACCAAGCACAACAGGCATCCCAGGGTGCTTGTTGTTGTCACCTATCTGGTACCCGTGGTGTTGTACGTGGCTGGGGGAAGAAGATACCCTCAGTGACATCAGTGAGGACGAGGAACGGGACATGATTATCTCGGCATCCAACCTTGTGCAAATGGGGTCTTTCATGCTGTCCTGCCTGTTGAGGGACCCTCGTATAAAAATGCTGAAGGACAACGACCTGTACTGGGTGTCCATGCTACTAGACTCCCGGTATAAGCATAAAGTGCCTGAAATGTTACCAAATTCCCGCAAGTCGGAAAGGATGGAGCATTTCAAAAATAAATTAAAAACTATGCTTTACACAGCATATAAGGGTGATGTCACAGCACACCGGGAATCTAACAGGGGAATAGATGAAAGTAATCCTCCTCCTCCTCCCACGACCACGGCTGCAAGGACAAGACGCTTTCCTGACGTGTTGTTGATGGAGGACATGCGGACCTTTTTAACTCCTATGCATCGCCAGAGCCTTTCGGGATCCAGCCTCAGAGAAAGACTCAACCGACAGGTAGCAGACTACCTAGCATTAACTGCGGATCTCGACACTCTGAGGAGCGATGGACCCCTTGACTACTGGGTGTGCAGGCTTGACCTGTGGCCTGAGCTATCCCAATTTGCAATCGAACTTCTGGCCTGCCCCGCTTCAAGTGTCCTATCGGAAAGGACCTTCAGTGCAGCAGGAGGTTTTGTCACTAAGAAGAGAAGTCGCCTAGGTCAAAAAAGTCTTTATTATCTCACCTTTATTAAAATGAATGAGGGATGGATCCCGAAGGGACTGACATTGGGCGATACATTTGAGTAAAAAAGGCCTGATGATGAGATGAGCTGCCTTGGGCTACAAATGGTACACACGCTGGATTTTTTTTTCTTATAATGCAGGATGACTTGCGTGACTTATCCGCCAACAACTAGTGTTCAAGCCTCAAGGTTTAAGGGCACTTTCTAACTGTTTTACAAACATCAATTTTTCTGCAACAATACCGAGTTTTTAAGGAATTTGTACATGCCTAATATTTCTGGCCTCTGCCGCTGCACTGTGGCTACAAAACTCAAAGCAAAAAAAAAAAGGCACATAACAGTGATTAAACTGTTCAGAATAGTACTACTTAACTTAAAATTATCTCCGGGTTCCATCGATGCCATACCTGTACTCTATTGTGCAAAAGGATGGCATATGTGGTGTTTCATGCTGTTGTGCCTGTTTTAGGTCGTGGGCCATCGTATAAAAAGGCTGAAGGAGAATGACCTGTACTGGGTGTCCAAGCACGTTTTTTGTTCAATATTCCCGGTTCCTCTAAATTATCTCCGGGTTCCTCAAATCAATGCCATACCTGTACTCTATTGTTCAATGGCATATGTCCTTTTTCCTGCTGTTGTTTCTGTTGAGGGTCCTGGACCCTCTTATAAAAAGGCTGAAGGAGAACGAAGTGTACTGGGTGTCCAATCATGTTTTTTTTTTCAATTTCCCGGTTCCTAAAAATTATCTCCGGGTTTCTAAAATCAATGCCATATCTGTACTCTATTGTTCAAAAGGATGGCATATGTCCTCTTTCCTGCTGTTTTTTCTGTTGAGGGTCCTGGACCCTCTTATAAAAAGGCTGAAGGAGAACGAAGTGTACTGGGTGTTTGTAAGGGTTAACTCTCTGTGCCTCTGTTTGGATCCTCCCTCTTGCTCAATTTTGCCTATTTAAACACTGATCTCCCAGCTACCTTTGCTGGTTAATTGAGTTGTACTCATCTTTAGCACTGCTCTAAGCTACCTGCCACACGAATATCAGGACTCCCTATTTTTCCTGACCTTCGATTTGTCCGCATTGCATCCTGCATTGCATTCCACTGCTGAGGCTTACTTTCCATCTACCGGAGCGCTCCGAGGACTTCTGCTAATCCTCACTAACGTATCAGCCGATACGTCATCAGCTACCGCCCGCATCTCCACTCTGCCTCTCAGTGACTCACAGCCTCTAAGCCACGCTGACGCCGCTGCAGCTCTCCGGCTTCTCTCCCACTCCGGATCAGGTTTGACTGTATAAACTAAGTAATTCATTTGCCTCTCAGTTCAAACTTTCCAGTTCTTCCCCGGATACTCTTAGCTTCAATAACTGGTAATTTTGTTATCATATTACATTGCATGTCTCCACTGTCCTTATTATTTCCATGCTTACTCTACCTAACACACTGCCACATTAGGTAATGGTATGTTTTACCTAGATATACTTACTACCTGCAGAGTGGCTAAAACTAAATATCACTTTGGGTTACCTAATTCATTACTAGGTAAACCAGGTGAAACAAAACCAATCATAATCTCTATATATCTAAGTTATTACAATACAGCTTACTTAGTTTCCAGATACATATTGATAGATGTTTTTTGCACATTTATGATCCTTACAGAATTAACCAGCCATAAGAGTAATAGGAACTAGAGTTGAAACTTTATTTTGTTCCTATAGAATTTCCTGAATAAACTAGGATTATGGATCAAGAAACGATATGTAATAGGATACAAACATTGTCTGATAGGATGGACACTTTATCCAATTCCTTCCATGAACTGCAGGTTGAAAACCAGGCTCTAAAAGCCTGTTTAAGGGAAGTACTCGCTCCTAAACCTGCAACTGCAGAAATTCACCCTGAGCCCCTAGTCTCTCCCCCAGAAAAATTCTCTGGAGAACGTTCCCAATTCAGGGAATTTAAAAACTCCTGTATGTTAATGTTTGAAATGAAGCCCAGAACCTACCCATCAGAAAGATCTAGAGTTCTTACTGTGATTTCTTACCTCCGGGGGGAGGCTAGGGCCTGGGCAGATACATTCTATGAGTCTGAAGATCCCATTTTGGGTTCTCTTGCTACCTTTTTTACACAAATGTCAGCATTGTATGATGACCCTTATAGGCAGGTTTCTGCAGAAAATGCCTTGCGGTCACTCAAGCAGAAAAAGAATCAAGTAGAAACTTACATTACACAATTCAAAATATATGCCAGAGACTCAGAATGGAATGAGGTTTCCCTCAAGACTCAGTTTAGACTAGGACTTTCTGAAGAGATCAAGGACGAACTGTCACGCATTGGAATACCTGCTTCCTTAGAAGATTTTTTTGCCTTGACCATTAGTATAGACAGGCGCCTCAGGGAAAGGCGAACTGAAAGGGCTAATTATTCTAAAAGTTATCTTCCTACCACCTCGTATCAACCAAGAGACTCACCCCAACCTATAGACATAGGAATCCTTAAAGGGCCCTTGACCAAGTTATGCATGTATTGTGCCTGTCCTACCCATGACGTTAAGGACTGTCCAGTTCTATTGAAGAATAAGAAGGGTAAGATATTGGATTCCTCAGTTAGCCTTCTAATTAAATCTAGTAATACTACTTACATAACAATTCCTCTTATTTTGCAGTGGGATCAGCACAAGATCAGCACTGAAGCTATTGTGGATACTGGTGCATGTAGAAACTTTGTTGATCTAGATTTTGTGATTAAAAATAAAATTCCAGTTGTGAATAAGCATACCCCAGTCTCTGTCAAGGTTATTGATGGCACTTTACTCTCGTCTGGTCCTGTAGTTCATCACACCATCCCCCTACAGGTAATTTTTAATCCTCAGGTTTCTGAAGCTTTGTCTTTTGATGTGATCTCCTCACCTATGTTCAATATCATACTTGGTATTGATTGGTTATGTACACATAAACCTTTCATAAACTGGGCTGACTGCAGTCTTACTTTCCCTAATAATCAAAATGCTTCCAAAACCAATAATGATTTAAATATCTTGCACATCGATGACTGTTTTGCCAACTCAGTACGCTGAATTTTCTGATGTTTTTAACAAAAAAGACGCAGAGTCCTTACCACCCCATAGGGCATATGACTGCCCGATTGATTTACTCCCAGGTGTTAGCATTCCGTTTGGGCATATATACCCACTCTCAAAGCCTGAATTGGAACACCTAAAAAATTACATTGATGATAACTTAAAAAAGGGTTTCATAAGACCCAGTACCTCCCCTGCGGGGGCAGGTATATTTTTTGTTACAAATAAGGATGGCTCCTTGAGACCCATCATTGACTACAGAGAGCTTAATAAGCGTACTCGAAAAAATAAATACCCCCTACCACTTATCCCAGAGTTAATAGAAAGATTATGAGGTGCCACGGTTTTCACTAAGTTAGATCTCCGTGGTGCCTACAATCTGATACGAATGAGGGCTGGAGATGAGTGGCTCACTGCATTCCGAACCCGTTATGGGTTATTCGAGTATACAGTGATGCCATTCGGACTCTGTAATGCTCCAGCTACATTTCAGTGCCTGATCAATGACCTATTCAGGGATGTGCTGGACGTTTACATTGTCGTTTATCTTGACGACATACTAATTTTTTCCCAAAATCTTGAACAACATAGACTACATGTAAAAGAAGTCTTATCTAGATTACGAAAAAACAATTTGTACGCTAAACTCGAAAAGTGTACATTCGAATCTACCGAAATCTCTTTCTTAGGGTATCAGATATCCCCTTCTGGTATTAAGATGCAGAATAACAAAATTCAAGCAATCCTTGATTGGCCAACCCCCCATAATAGGAAAGATGTACAACGCTTCCTAGGATTCTCTAATTTTTACCGTAAATTCATACCAGGTTTTGCTGCTATAACCAAGCCCTTAACTGAACTCACCAAGTTGGATCATCCATTCAATTGGACCACACAGACACAATCTGTCTTCGATTTGCTGAAATCCAAATTTACTACTGCTCCTATTCTACAATACCCAGATATGGATAAACAGTTCATATTGGAGGTTGATGCTTCAGATTTTGCCATCGCAGCCGTTCTTTCACAGAGGAAGTCATTCAAGGACCCTCTCCATCCAGTGGCCTATTTTTCAAGATTAATGCAACCAGCTGAGTTAAACTATCCCGTCGGAGAAAAAGAATTACTTGCTATCAAATGCTCTTTCGATCAATGGAGGCATTTATTGGAAGGATCAACTCATCCCACAGTTATTTATACGGATCACAAAAACCTCCAGTACCTACAAACCAACCGTACTCTATCCTCCAGACAACTCCGCTGGAGTTTGTATTTCTCATGATTCCAGTATGTTATCACCTATAGACCTGGCACTAAAAATGGTAAGGCTGATGCTCTTTCTAGGCAAGGACAAAAGACGCCTACTGAGAATCTACCTTCTACAATTATTCCTAAACACTGTATCCTGGGCTTACTCACTGAATCAAATCAAATATTCAGTGATGCCATGAAGTGTGATACATCATTACCCATACCCGGCCTCATCAGAGGTTCGGAAGGCCTACTATATAAGGAAGGTAAATTATATGTACCTTCTACCCTTCGTACAGATATTCTTAGGTCCGTACATAACTCTCCTTTAGCAGGACACATGGGTAAAGCAAAAACTAGTGAACTACTTAAGAGATCCTATTGGTGGCCTACTATGATCTCTGACTTGAAAGAATTTTTAGCTCGCTGTACAACTTGTGCCACCTCTAAGCATTCTAAACAACTCCCAATGGGACTACTTCAATCCTTACCTGTACCACACAGGTCTTGGGAAGTGGTTTCAATGGATTTTATTGTAGACCTTCCAGTGTCTAATGGGTACTCTGTAATCCTTGTAGTTGTCGATGTTCTCTCTAAGATGGCACATTTTATCCCTGTTGCATCGGTACCCACTTCAAAACAGACTTGTGATTTAATCATTCAGAATGTCAATCGTCTTCATGGTATACCTAAGGCTTTTTTAAGTGATCGAGGATCTCAATTCACGTCCAAATTTTGGAAAAATCTTTGTGAGGCTCTTCACATCGAACACAAACTGAGCACTTCCTACCATCCCCAGACGAATGGCCAGACGGAAAGGGTTAATCAGTGGCTAGAGCAGTACTTGCGGTGCTATTGCTCACACCAACAGGACTCTTGGGCTACGTTTCTACCTTTGGCAGAGTTTGCCTATAATAACCACCAAAGTTCTACCACTGGTTTCAGTCCCTTCTACCTGAATTATGGACTCCATCCTCCATTCTCGCTACTACCCAGGGTGGAGACTCCCTGTCTTCAGGTGAATGATTTAGTGAATGACATCTCTACCAATCTTTCTATTGTACATGACAACATACTCCAAGCTCAAGCGTCTCAACGAAGATACTATGATCTACGACATCGAACTAGCCCATGTTACACCGTTGGTCAATTTGTTTGGTTGTCCACAAAGAATTTGAGAATACCATATCCATGTAAAAAATTGGGCAAGTTGTTCATTGGACCCTACCGCATCCTACACGTTCCTAGTCCGGTTACAGTGACTTTGCAGCTTCCATCATCATTCAAGATCCATCCGACTTTCCACGTCTCTTTGGTTAAACTTTGCGATCATCCGCCTGCCGATACGGCTCCGCTGCACTCAGCTGTTGCTGTGCCTCCTGATGATCAATATGAAGTTCATAGTATTTTGGACTCTCGCTTCAGACATGGGGAACTCTTTTATCTCGTACATTGGAAAGGTTTTGGGCATCAGGACGATTCCTGGGAACCTCCATCCAATCTCTCTGCTCCAAGGTTGGTCTCCTTATTCCATAGACGTAATCCTGATCGTCCTAAGCCCTGAACCTCGCTGTGGTTCTTTAAGTGGGGGGCTCTGTAAGGGTTAACTCTCTGTGCCTCTGTTTGGATCCTCCCTTTTGCTCAATTTTGCCTATTTAAACACTGATCTCCCAGCTACCTTTGCTGGTTAATTGAGTTGTACTCATCTTTAGCACTGCTCTAAGCTACCTGCCACACGAATATCAGGACTCCCTATTTTTCCTGACCTTCGATTTGTCCGCATTGCATCCTGCATTGCATTCCACTGCTGAGGCTTACTTTCCATCTACCGGAGCGCTCCGAGGACTTCTGCTAATCCTCACTAACGTATCAGCCGATACGTCATCAGCTACCGCCCGCATCTCCACTCTGCCTCTCAGTGACTCACAGCCTCTAAGCCACGCTGACGCCGCTGCAGCTCTCCGGCTTCTCTCCCACTCCGGATCAGGTTTGACTGTATAAACTAAGTAATTCATTTGCCTCTCAGTTCAAACTTTCCAGTTCTTCCCCGGATACTCTTAGCTTCAATAACTGGTAATTTTGTTATCATATTACATTGCATGTCTCCACTGTCCTTATTATTTCCATGCTTACTCTACCTAACACACTGCCACATTAGGTAATGGTATGTTTTACCTAGATATACTTACTACCTGCAGAGTGGCTAAAACTAAATATCACTTTGGGTTACCTAATTCATTACTAGGTAAACCAGGTGAAACAAAACCAATCATAATCTCTATATATCTAAGTTATTACAATACAGCTTACTTAGTTTCCAGATGCATATTGATAGATGTTTTTTGCACATTTATGATCCTTACAGTGTTCAATCATTTTTTTTGTTCAATTTCCCGGTTCCTAAAAATTATCTCCGGGTTTCTAAAATCAATGCCATACCTGTACTCTTTTGTTCAAAAGGATGGCATATGTCCTCTTTCCTGCTGTTTTTTCTGTTGAGGGTCCTGGACCCTCTTATAAAAAGGCTGAAGGAGAACGAAGTGTACTGGGTGTTCAATCATTTTTTTTGTTCAATTTCCCGGTTCCTAAAAATTATCTCCGGGTTTCTAAAATCAATGCCATACCTGTACTCTTTTGTTCAAAAGGATGGCATATGTCCTCTTTCCTGCTGTTGTTTCTGTTGAGGGTCCGGGACCCTCGTATAAAAAGGCTTAAGGAGAACGAAGTGTACTGGTTGTCCAAGAATCTTTTTCCATCTCCCGGTTCCTAAAAATTATTTCTGGGTTCCTAAAATGGATGCCATACCTGTACTGGATTGTTCAAAAGTATGGCATATGTGGTGTTTCCTGCTGTTGTTTCTGTTGAGTGTACGGGGCCCTCGTATAAAAAGGCTGAAGGAGAACGAAGTGTACTGGGTGTCCAATCATGTTTCTTTTTAAATTTCCCGGCTCCTAAAAATTATCTCCGGGTTCCTAAAATCAATGCCATACCTGTACTCTATTGTTCAAAAGGATGGCATAGGTTGTGTTTCCTGCTGTTGTTTCTGTTGAGGGTCCTGGACCCTTGTCTAAAAAGGCTGAAGGAGAAAGAAGTGTACTGGTTGTCCAAGCATCTTTTTCCATCTCCCTGTTCCTAAAAATTATTTCCGGGTTCCTAAAGTGGATGCCATACCTGTACTGGATTGTTCAAAAGGATGGCATATGTGGTCGTGTTTCCTGCTGTTGTTTCTGTTGAGGGTCCGGGACCCTCGTATAAAAAGGATGAAGGAGAATGAAGTGTACTGGGTGTCCAATCATGTTTTTTTTTTAAATTTCCCGGTTACTAAAAATTATCTCCGGGTTCCTAAAATCGATGCCATACCTGTACTCTATTGTTCAAAAGTATGGCATAGGTGGTGTTTCCTGCTGTTGTGTCTGTGGAGGGTCCTGGACCCTCGTCTACAAAGGCGGAAGTAGAACGACCTGTACTGGGTTTCCAAGCAGTTTTTTGTTCAATATTCACGGTTCCTCTAAATTATCTCCGGGTTCCTCAAATCAATGCCATATCTGTACTCTATTGTGCAAAAGGATGGCATATGTGGTGTTTCATTCTGTTGTGCCTGTTGAGGGTCATGGGCCATCGTATAAAATGGCTGAAGGAGAACGACCTGTACTGCCTTGCTGCTCCTTTTAGGCAGGCCAGCTCTTTGCATACAGGCCCACAGACTCTGTAACAGATGCCTCTTTTAGGGAGAGGTGCAGCCATAATGCAGGGTCAGAACCTCTGTCTGCAACTGGTACACTTGATTGTGCAAAAGGAAGTAACCTTACCATTGTTCCCTGACCGCATGTCTTGTTGTTATATTTTGGTGAGGGTAATCATGATGGCCATATAGACCTCCCCCGATAGGGGGAGTAACAGGGATGAAAGTGCTAAGAATAGTACTACTTTACACAACCTAGATAGCCTTGGGTCCCAGTCCAAGACCGCATGTCTTGTTGTTTTGTTTGGTCCGGCTAATCATGCAGGCCATATAGACCTCCCACCATTAGGGGTTGTAACAGGTATTAAACTAATAAGAACCGTACTAATGAAATAAACCTAGTTAACATGGTTCCAAGAGCGCAGGTTTTATTGTTGTACTTTGCTAGGCTAATCATGATGGCCATATAGACCTCTCCCAAGAGGTCTGGAAGTAACAGAGATGAAAGTACTATGAATAGTACTACTTTACACAACCTAGTTAGCCATGGGTCCCAGTCCAAGACCGCATGTCTTGTTGTTTTGTTTGGTCCGGCTAATCATGCTGGCCATATAGACCTCCCACCATTAGGGGTTGTAACAGGTATTAAACTAATAAGAACAGTACTACTGAAATAAACCTAGTTAACATGGTTCCAAGACCACAGGTTTTATTGTTGTACTTTGTTAGGCTAATCATGATGGCCATATAGACCTCCCCCGAGAGGTCTGGAAGTAACAGGGATGAAAGTGCTAAGAATAGTACTACTTTACACAACCTAGTTATCCATGGGTCCCAGTCCAAGACCGCATGTCTTGTTGTTTTATTTGATATGGCTAATCATGCAGGCCATATAGAGCTCCCACCATTAGGGGTTGTAACAGGTATTAAACTAATAAGAACAGTACTACTGAAATAAGGAATGAAAGAAAATAGGGGTGCCTCATGTGTGGTATCGTCAGTAGGAAAATCAAATAGATACAAAGAGTAAAGCCAAATGAGTACTCACATACTCCACGAGCACACCTATGTGCTGGTAGGGGCAGGCTGCAGAATTATGAAGGTGTGACAGCTCACCCGTTCAACAGTTCTCTTAGCGTAATATGTTGATGGTACAGTAGAGACACAAAATACAGGCACAACATGTGCAGACTGTTAATGGTTTAGACAGTAGTAATTCTTTAGAAAGTATGGTACTCACATACTCCCAGAGCACACCAATGTGCTTGTAGAGGCAAGCTGCAGATTTGGAATAAGTGTGACAGCTCACCCAGACAGATGGTAACCAGGTAGATCTCTTATGTATCAGATAAAGGCAAATGGTGGGTGGCAAAAAAATACACTCAAAATATAAAATATCCAAGTTTTATTAAAAACAAGCTTCTTTTCATATAAAAAACAACAACACAGTAGTTGTTATTAAAAGTGGATAATGGGGTGTCCAATAATACCCCAATATTGCAACGCGTTTCTCGGTTCACAGACCGTTTCCTCAGGCATATAATTCATTACTGCCCACCACTGCCTTATATACCTAACTAACAAACATTTTACCTCCCTTCAGGAGGCTGACTTTCTAAATTAATTAATCAGGTACACCTGTATAGGTTGATAGAAATTTCAAATATAGGGATAAAGCAACGTCTTCATTTATATGTGAAAGAATTCTACTGTTTGTAATTACCCATATATAATACACATTGTGGTCATTTCCCCAGATAATATCCAAAGATCATTTCTTTATTTTTAGATAACGTATCTGTGATAGATATAAAAGTTATAAACCCTAGGGCTCCCCTGTGTTGTTAATGGAGTGTTCTATCTTTTTTTAATTGTCTACGATAAGTGTATGTATAATATGATAGGTGAAGTATCTCCCCATGATCGGTATGAATTTTAGTGGTCACAATGTCTGCACAGTCAGATCTACATCTAGTCGTGTTATAATAATATTCAATTTAAACTTCTTTTGTTCGGATCGTAAACAATTCCTAGTTTGTATACTGCGGTCTAACAAGGCGTGTCCATGGGCGTAGACGCTCCCATTTCATTGGCTGTAGTTGTGTGATATAGAAATATGTAAACTCCCCCCTGTAAGTTTGTCATTATTCAGTGTGTAGTCTTACGGGTTGCCAAATTAGGTTCACACCTACTGTGTTATTAAGTTCACACCTACTGTGTTATTAGGATTTGACAGCACGTATATCGTATAACAATCTAAGTGCCGCAAATCGAATTATAAGGATCTCAAGGCAGAATTCTGGCACTAGTCATTTCATGAGCTAAAAGTTGAGAATATGAGAATAATAATGTCAATATTGACCGGAGTACCATCAGTGGGGTTGCACAGGAAAATTGGTCTAATAACCCACACTACAATAGACAAAAACCACAACAAACTATGAGACTGCATAACCAACAGTATGAAAATAGAACACCACACCACTTTAACTATAGTAGTGGGGCTCCTCATACACAACATCACAGATCAAATGAATATCATCATTCAGGACATCACAACAGACAAAGTGAGAGGATATATGATGGACGAGACAATAAAAATCAAAATCATAGTTATCAGGGGGATTACAGTAATACACACACCAATTCATCTAACAACTATTACAACATCCCAACACAAAATCGATACGATATTCTACCAAACAATGACAATAATCCCACTAATAGATTGATTGAACAACATAATTTACCACAAGAAAGACCCTCCACCTCTGCTGGAAATCATTTTTTAGGGGAAAGACCATTAGCCCCCTTATGGAACAAAACAAAAGCAACAATGAACCACAAAAAAAGATTATTTCCAAACGAGGGAGGAGAAGGAGAGGGCACACCATCAAAAAAACAAAGCTTCAGAGACTAAAAGATGGCATATTTAATCTCTCTTCCCATACCTTGTCAGATGACGAAATTAGAATTTTGGGTAGAGGCCTGTCTTACTGCCCTCCTAACCAACCTAATCTATTTAATCTGTTTGTAGATATCAATTCGTTCACCAGGAAACTCTCATTACAGAGATATTTTGCAGCAAAACAACTAAGAAAACATAAACTTGATGGCACACCCATATTAACAGATATAATGGATCCTAGAAAACCCATACAGATAGTGTACAAGGACACCCCAAATCTAATTGACGATCTCTTTGAACAGATTATACATACCAACCTTGCACCCATATCTACATTTAACCCCCCTAGAGAGGAAGGATCATATATCGACCTCTATCAGCAATTAGTATTAGATGACTTGAACAAACTAGACCACAAACAGCATAGAAAGGACACAACTAATAGAAATGGGAAATTTGGGAAAATATGGCCCAACAAACAAAAAGCCCTTGATAGCCTAATGGCCAATAAAAATTTAATAATATGCCAAGCGGACAAGGGTGGAGGTATAGTCCTACAGGACTACCCAGACTATACTGCAGAGGCGAAACGTATAGTATTCGATTTGGAATACTATATCAAATTAGAAAGTGATCCTACAATAAAATTAAGTAAAATTTTAAAGAATCTAATATTAGATGTTTTCTACAAAGGAATATTAAATAAGAAAGAAAAACAATACCTCTTACCAGATCATCCTAGCATTCCATTTTATTATCACCTGCCAAAAATACACAAAAGTCGCACAAAACCACCGGGCAGACCCATAATTTCAGGGATCAATAGCCTCACCGATCGTCTCTCCGAATACATCAATTTACTATTGCAAAAATATGTTATGAAATTACTGTCTTATATTAGAGAAACCACAGACATACTAAACAAATTACAGAATGTTAGAAAAAAGGAACGTACCCTGTGGCTCACCTGTGATGTAGGGGCACTTTATTCTAATATTGACCACACGTTAGGGTTAAGTGCCATTAGACACCATCTTGAAAATGATATCTATCTCCCCTCCATACAACAGGAATTTATTATAACGTGTATCAAACATATATTGTCACACAATTACTTTCAATTTCTCTTGTTAAGTGTATCCAGTCCACGGATCATCCATTACTTATGGGATATTAACTCCTCCCCAACAGGAAGTGCAAGAGGATTCACCCAGCAGAGCTGCTATATAGCTCCTCCCCTAACTGCCATTACCAGTCATTCTCTTGCACCCAACGAATAGATAGGATGTGTGAGAGGACTGTGGTGATTATACTTAGTTTCATACCTTCAATCAAAAGTTTGTTATTTTATAATAGCACCGGAGTGTGTTATTCCTTCTCTGGTAGAATTTGAAGAAGAATCTACCTGAGTTTTTCTATGATTTTAGCCGGAGTAGTTAAGATCATATTGCTGTTTCTCGGCCATCTGAGGAGAGGTAAACTTCAGATCAGGGGACAGCGGGCAGATTAATCTGCAAAGAGGTATGTAGCAGCTTACTATTTTCTGACAATGGAATTGATGAGAAAATTCTGCCATACCGATATAATGTAAACTCAGCCTTAAATGCAGTAGCAGCAACTGGTATCAGGCTGTCATGTATGTATATTTTACACTTCAGTATTCTGGGGAATGGCACTTCACTGGAATTATACTGTATGCATAAAACTTTAGCCTATTTTGCAGGGACTAGCAACAGGCTTTTTAATAACACTCAATTTATTAATGTTAAACGTTTTTTGCTGGCATGTAAAATCGTTTAATTTTCTGAGGTACTGGGTGAAAAAATGTTTTGGGCACTATTTTTTTCCACTTGGCAGTCGTTTTATTTAATTTATGACAGTTTACTGATCTCTCTCACTGTTAGCTATCAGGGTTAGTTATCCTTTGCTAATGGGAGCAATCCTTTGCTAAAATTGTGTTTTTTACAAAGATTTGATGCTATAACTTTTCAGTTTATTAATTTTCAACTGTCATAACTTTTTTCTGTGCTTCTTAAAGGCACAGTACGTTTTCATATTATAGTAAATTACTTGAAAAGTATTTCCAAGTTGCTAGTTTATTTGCTAGTGTGTTAAACATGTCTGATTCAGAGGAAGATATCTGTGCTATATGTGCTAAAGCCAAAGTGGAGCCCAATAGAAATTTATGTACTAACTGTATTGATGCTACTTTAAATAAAAGTCAATCTGTACAAATTGAACATATTTCACCAAACAACGAGGGGAGAGTTATGCCGACTAACTCGCCTCACGTGTCAGTACCTGCATCTCCCGCTCGGGAGGTGCGTGATATTGTAGTGCCGAGTACATCTGGGCGGCCATTACAAATCACATTACAGGATATGGCTACTGTTATGACTGAAGTTTTGGCTAAATTACCAGAACTAAGAGGTAAGCGTGATCACTCTGGGGTGAGAACAGAGTGCGCTGATAATATTAGGGCCATGTCAGACACTGCGTCACAATTTGCAGAACATGAGGACGGAGAGCTTCATTCTGCGGGTGACGGTTCTGATCCAAACAAACTGGATTCAGATATTTCAAATTTTAAATTTAAGCTGGAAAACCTCCGTGTATTACTAGGGGAGGTGTTAGCGGCTCTGAATGATTGTAACACAGTTGCAATACCAGAGAAAATGTGTAGGTTGGATAAATATTTTGCGGTACCGGCGAGTACTGACGTTTTTCCTATACCTAAGAGACTTACTGAAATTGTTACTAAGGAGTGGGATAGACCCGGTGTGCCGTTCTCACCCCCTCCGATATTTAGAAAGATGTTTCCAATAGATGCCACCACACGGGACTTATGGCAAACGGTCCCTAAGGTGGAGGGAGCAGTTTCTACTTTAGCTAAGCGTACCACTATCCCGGTGGAGGATAGCTGTGCCTTTTCAGATCCAATGGATAAAAAGTTAGAGGGTTACCTTAAGAAAATGTTTGTTCAACAAGGTTTTATATTGCAACCTCTTGCATGCATTGCGCCTGTCACGGCTGCAGCAGCATTTTGGTTTGAGTCTCTGGAAGAGACACTTGAATCAGCTCCATTAGATGAGATTACACACAAGCTTAAAGCCCTTAAGTTAGCTAACTCATTTATTTCAGATGCCGTAGTACATTTAACTAAACTTACGGCTAAGAATTCCGGATTCGCCATTCAGGTACGCAGAGCACTGTGGCTAAAATCCTGGTCAGCTGACGTTACTTCTAAATCTAAATTGCTTAATATACCTTTCAAAGGGCAGACCTTTTTCGGGCCCGGGTTGAAAGAAATTATCGCTGACATTACAGGAGGTAAAGGCCATGCCCTGCCTCAAGACAGAGCCAAACCTAAGGCTAGACAGTCTAATTTTCGTTCCTTTCGTAATTTCAAAGCAGGAGCTGCATCAACTTCCTCTGCACCAAAACAGGAAGGAGCTGTTGCTCGCTACAGACAAGGCTGGAGACCTAACCAGTCCTGGAACAAGGGCAAGCAGGCCAGGAAACCTGCTGCTGCCCCTAAGACAACATGAATCGAGGGCCCCCGATCCGGGAACGGATCTAGTGGGGGCAGACTTTCTCTCTTCGCCCAGGCTTGGGCAAGAGATGTCCAGGATCCCTGGGCGTTAGAGATCATATCTCAGGGATACCTTCTAGACTTCAAATTCTCTCCCCCAAGAGGGAGATTTCATCTGTCAAGGTTGTCAACAAACCAAATAAAGAAAGAGGCGTTTCTACGCTGCGTACAAGATCTTTTATTAATGGGAGTGATCCATCCGGTTCCGCGGTCGGAACAAGGACAAGGGTTTTACTCAAATCTGTTTGTGGTTCCCAAAAAAGAGGGAACTTTCAGGCCAATCTTGGATTTAAAGATCCTAAACAAATTCCTAAGAGTTCCATCGTTCAAAATGGAAACTATTCGGACAATTTTACCCATGATCCAAAAGGGTCAGTACATGACCACAGTGGATTTAAAGGATGCTTACCTTCACATACCGATTCACAAAGATCTTTACCGGTATCTAAGGTTTGCCTTTCTAGACAGGCATTACCAGTTTGTAGCTCTTCCATTCGGATTGGCTACGGCTCCGAGAATCTTCACAAAGGTTCTGGGTGCTCTTCTGGCGGTACTAAGACCGCGAGGAATTGCGGTAGCTCCGTACCTAGACGACATTCTGATACAAGCTTCAAGCTTTCAAACTGCCAAGTCTCATACAGAGTTAGTACTGGCATTTCTAAGGTCGCATGGATGGAAGGTGAACGAAAAGAAGAGTTCTCTCTTTCCACTCACAAGAGTTCCCTTCTTGGGGACTCTTATAGATTCTGTAGAAATGAAGATTTACCTGACAGAAGACAGGTTAACAAAGCTTCAAAATGCATGCCGTGTCCTTCATTCCATTCAACACCCGTCAGTAGCTCAATGCATGGAGGTGATCGGCTTAATGGTAGCAGCAATGGACATAGTACCCTTTGCACGCCTACATCTCAGAACGCTGCAATTGTGCATGCTAAGTCAGTGGAATGGGGATTACTCAGACTTGTCCCCTACTCTGAATCTGGATCAAGAGACCAGAAATTCTCTTCTATGGTGGCTTTCTCGGCCACATCTGTCCAGGGGGATGCCATTCAGCAGGCCGGACTGGACAATTGTAACAACAGACGCCAGCCTACTAGGTTGGGGCGCTGTCTGGAATTCTCTGAAGGCTCAGGGACAATGGAATCAGGAGGAGAGTCTCCTACCAATAAACATTCTGGAATTGAGAGCAGTTCTCAATGCCCTTCTGGCTTGGCCCCAGTTAACAACTCGGGGGTTCATCAGGTTTCAGTCGGACAACATCACGACTGTAGCTTACATCAACCATCAGGGAGGGACAAGAAGCTCCCTAGCAATGATGGAAGTATCAAAGATAATTCACTGGGCAGAGTCTCACTCTTGCCACCTGTCAGCAATCCACATCCCGGGAGTGGAGAACTGGGAGGCGGATTTCTTAAGTCGTCAGAATTTTCATCCGGGGGAGTGGGAACTTCATCCGGAGGTCTTTGCCCAAATACTTCGACGTTGGGGCAAACCAGAGATAGATCTCATGGCGTCTCGACAGAACGCCAAGCTTCCTCGTTACGGGTCCAGATCCAGGGATCCGGGAGCGGTTCTGATAGATGCTTTGACAGCACCTTGGACCTTCGGGATGGCTTATGTGTTTCCACCCTTCCTGATGCTTCCTCGATTGATTGCCAGAATCAAACAGGAGAGAGCATCAGTGATTCTAATAGCGCCTGCATGGCCACGCAGGACTTGGTATGCAGATCTAGTGGACATGTCATCCTGTCCACCTTGGTCGCTACCTCTGAAACAGGACCTTCTGATCCAGGGTCCCTTCAAACATCAAAATCTAATTTCTCTGAAGCTGACTGCTTGGAAATTGAACGCTTGATTTTATCAAAACGTGGTTTTTCTGAGTCAGTTATTGATACCTTAATACAGGCTAGGAAGCCTGTTACCAGAAAGATTTACCATAAGATATGGCGCAAATACTTATATTGGTGCGAATCCAAGAGTTACTCATGGAGTAAGGTTAGGATTCCGAGGATATTGTCTTTTCTACAAGAAGGTTTAGAAAAGGGTTTATCCGCTAGTTCCTTAAAGGGACAGATTTCAGCTCTGTCCATTCTTTTACACAAACGTCTGTCAGAAGTTCTGGACGTTCAAGCTTTTTGTCAGGCTTTAGCTAGGATCAAGCCTGTGTTTAAAACTGTTGCTCCACCATGGAGTTTGAACTTAGTTCTTAATGTTTTACAGGGGGTTCCGTTTGAACCCCTTCATTCCATTGATATCAAGTTGTTATCTTGGAAAGTTCTGTTTTTAATGGCGATTTCCTCAGCTCGAAGAGTCTCTGAGTTATCTGCCTTACATTGTGATTCTCCTTATCTGATTTTTCATTCAGACAAGGTAGTTCTGCGTACTAAACCTGGGTTCCTACCTAAGGTGGTCACTAACAGGAATATCAATCAAGAGATTGTGGTTCCATCTTTGTGTCCTAATCCTTCTTCGAAAAAGGAACGTCTGCTACACAATCTAGATGTAGTCCGTGCCCTGAAATTTTATCTACAGGCAACTAAGGATTTTCGACAAACGTCTTCCCTGTTTGTCGTTTATTCTCGTCACAGGAGAGGTCAAAAAGCTTCGGCTACCTCTCTCTCCTTTTGGCTTCGTAGCATAATACGGTTAGCCTATGAGACTGCTGGACAGCAGCCTCCTGAAAGAATTACAGCACATTCTACTAGAGCTGTGGCTTCCACTTGGGCCTTTAAGAATGAGGCTTCTGTTGAACAGACTTGCAAGGCTGCAACTTGGTCTTCTATTCATACTTTTTTCCAAATTTTACAAATTTGACACTTTTGCTTCTTCGGAGGCTGTTTTTGGGAGAAAGGTTCTTCAGGCAGTGGTTCCTTCCGTATAAAGAGCCTGCCTGTCCCTCCCGTCATCCGTGTACTTTAGCTTTGGTATTGGTATCCCATAAGTAATGGATGATCCGTGGACTGGATACACTTAACAAGAGAAAACATAATTTATGCTTACCTGATAAATTTATTTCTCTTGTAGTGTATCCAGTCCACGGCCCGCCCTGTCACTTTAAGGCAGGTAATTTTTCCATTAAACTACAGTCACCACTGCACCCTATGGTTTTCCTTTCTCTGCATGTTTTCGGTCGAATGACTGGTAATGGCAGTTAGGGGAGGAGCTATATAGCAGCTCTGCTGGGTGAATCCTCTTGCACTTCCTGTTGGGGAGGAGTTAATATCCCATAAGTAATGGATGATCCGTGGACTGGATACACTACAAGAGAAATAAATTTATCAGGTAAGCATAAATTATGTTTTTTAGATGACTTTTTCCTTCAAATTAAGGGTACGGCCATGGGTACCAGGTTTGCCCCCAGTTTTGCCAATCTTTTTATGGATGTTTTTGAAGATAAATTTATTTACAACACTGACTGGGAGGCAAACCTGGTATTCTATGGCCGCTACATAGATGATATCATTTTTATTTGGGAGGGCTCTACAGATGAAGCAATCGCATTTGTCAATTCTTTGAATGCGAATGATATGGGCTTAACGTTCACACATAATCTACAGAATGAACAAATAGAGTTTTTGGATATTTGTCTTGGATGGAGTGACGTGGGGGATGTTGTGTCTTCCACCTATTTTAAAGAAGTAGACAGTAACAACTTTTTACACTTCTCAAGTAACCATCTTAATAGCTGGAAGACCAACATCCCCTACAGTCAATTCAGACGCATTAGAAGAAACTGTAGCTCTTTAACCCTTTATGATCAACAATCAGAAATATTGTACACTAGATTTAAAGAGAAAGGATATCCAGATCAATTGATAGAAGATAGCTTCTTGAAAGCTAGAAACATTAGTAGACATACTATCCTGACCCCCAAATATAAAGATTTGATTACTTCAACCAATAACAGCCTAGAAGAACCATTAGTTAAGAATAGCCTGCAAAAACCTTTATTTATCACTCAATTTAATTCCGAACATACCTATATAAAGAAAACCCTCAAGAAACATTGACCAATAATAATGAAGGATCCCATTCTTAAGCATAGTATTACCAATAATCCGCGTGTAGTATTTAGAAGAGCACCCACGTTGAAACAAAAATTGGCTCCGAGTAAAGTAGTGATATCCAAAAAAAATAATATACATCACCCTACACTCAATAGCAATAGGAGAATTAAAGTAGGAGCCTTCAGATGCAATAAATCAAGATGCCACATGTGTAGCTACATCACACATGTCTATACATCTATTAAATGTCATACCACAGGGGAAATCTTCCCCATCAAAAACAGAATAGACTGTAGTATGTACTATGTTATTTACGTTCTGACCTGCAGGTGTGGCCTACAATTTTTGGGGCGCACCTGCAGGAAGATACGTACGAGGTGGAGTGAACACCTACGGAATATCAAAAAATTGTCACTTAAACATAGTGTGTCTAGGCATAGTACCATCAAACATTCTGGACACCAACACACTTTTTGTATAACCCCATTTGAGCATATCCCTCAAAAAATAGGTGTTAATAGATACACTCGTCTGCGCCAGAGGGAGACATACTGGATTTTTAAATTCCAGTCTCTGTTCCCTTCAGGCCTTAATGAAGTAATTGATCTAGCAGCATTCTAAATATTCTGTATTATCTAGATCCTATAATGATTTGAGTCATATCACTTGGTTCCACATATACACATTTATAGGATTATTATTGACACTCCCAAACTATTTATACATCCTATATTATTACTTGTAGGGTTTTCCTTTTTCTTTTTCTTTTTTTCTCTTATCACATTTTATTATCCATCCATATTTTTTTATATATATTTTTTATTTTGTTCATTATCAATTTTTTTTCCCATTTTCTAGTCGTTAAATATGTTTTATTTTAGTTATTATTATTATTATTATTATTATTATTAATTTATTATTATTACTATTATTATTTTTTACTACCCTAGTACTAGGATTTATATCCTGTTAATATGTTGTATTAGGGAGATTAAGAATACTCACTATAGATTTTGCTCACATACACCAATAATTTTGCTTAGCTTAGAAGTTACACATCGGTCCCTAATTATATATAGTTCACTTTTAGACCAAAATTATTGGTTATTCATGACCGATGGGAGGGGGTGGGGGGGAAGAAGGGGTTTGTTGTTCCATCTTTCTCAGGACTTTTTTGACACATAAGCCTTGAACAACATGCACATACAACAATCTCTTAAAGTATGTATTCATCACACTCAAATATCTTTATTTTTAATGCACGTATTCACTATAAATTTTTAAAACCACTAGAATCGTTAATATTGTTTCAAGTATCTATCTACAATTAGAATATAAACACATTGAAAAATGCGGAGATTGAGACACACTGTCACTTTATTGGTTGCTAAGAAACAGCACATTCACCAATCACAAATAAACTCAAATGGAACACGTAGGAACATGGTGATTGGTTAATCCGCACACACCCACTTTTGAGCATCATTGCTGAACATAGAGGTCTTTTAATTCCGATTTACCCAACACAGCAGTTAACATTAGAAGTACAAACACACAGAAGAGGCCATGAGTGAAAACATCATAGTATCCCTAAAGTTAGTATATCACTCTATACACTGTGTGCAGAATTATTAGGCAAATGAGTATTTTGACCACATCATCCTCTTTATGCATGTTGTCTTACTCCAAGCTGTATAGGCTCGAAAGCCTACTACTAATTAAGCATATTAGGTGATGTGCATCTCTGTAATGAGAAGGGGTGTGGTCTAATGACATCAACACCCTATATCAGGTGTGCATAATTATTAGGCAACTTCCTTTCCTTTGGCAAAATGGGTCAAAAGAAGGACTTGACAGGCTCAGAAAAGTCAAAAATAGTGAGATATCTTGCAGAGGGATGCAGCACTCTTAAAATTGCAAAGCTTCTGAAGCGTGATCATCGAACAATCAAGCGTTTCATTCAAAATAGTCAACAGGGTCGCAAGAAGCGTGTGGAAAAACCAAGGCGCAAAATAACTGCCCATGAACTGAGAAAAGTCAAGCGTGCAGCTGCCAAGATGCCACTTGCCACCAGTTTGGCCATATTTCAGAGCTGCAACATCACTGGAGTGCCCAAAAGCACAAGGTGTGCAATACTCAGAGACATGGCCAAGGTAAGAAAGGCTGAAAGACGACCACCACTGAACAAGACACACAAGCTGAAACGTCAAGACTGGGCCAAGAAATATCTCAAGACTGATTTTTCTAAGGTTTTATGGACTGATGAAATGAGAGTGAGTCTTGATGGGCCAGATGGATGGGCCCGTGGCTGGATTGGTAAAGGGCAGAGAGCTCCAGTCCGACTCAGACGCCAGCAAGGTGGAGGTGGAGTACTGGTTTGGGCTGGTATCATCAAAGATGAGCTTGTGGGGCCTTTTCGGGTTGAGGATGGAGTCAAGCTCAACTCCCAGTCCTACTGCCAGTTTCTGGAAGACACCTTCTTCAAGCAGTGGTACAGGAAGAAGTCTGCATCCTTCAAGAAAAACATGATTTTCATGCAGGACAATGCTCCATCACACGTGTCCAAGTACTCCACAGCGTGGCTGGCAAGAAAGGGTATAAAAGAAGAAAATCTAATGACATGGCCTCCTTGTTCACCTGATCTGAACCCCATTGAGAACCTGTGGTCCATCATCAAATGTGAGATTTACAAGGAGGGAAAACAGTACACCTCTCTGAACAGTGTCTGGGAGGCTGTGGTTGCTGCTGCACGCAATGTTGATGGTGAACAGATCAAAACACTGACAGAATCCATGGATGGCAGGCTTTTGAGTGTCCTTGCAAAGAAAGGTGGCTATATTGGTCACTGATTTGTTTTTGTTTTGTTTTTGAATGTCAGAAATGTATATTTGTGAATGTTGAGATGTTATATTGGTTTCACTGGTAAAAATAAATAATTGAAATGGGTATATATTTGTTTTTTGTTAAGTTGCCTAATAATTATGCACAGTAATAGTCACCTGCACACACAGATATCCCCCTAAAATAGCTATAACTAAAAACAAACTAAAAACTACTTCCAAAACTATTCAGCTTTGATATTAATGAGTTTTTTTGGGTTCATTGAGAACATGGTTGTTGTTCAATAATAAAATTAATCCTCAAAAATACAACTTGCCTAATAATTCTGCACTCCCTGTATAATATCGGCTTTTGGGATATTACAGACACACATCTGAAACCAAGAAATCATAGGCGGTTAAAACAACTTTTAGCTCATGAAATGACTAGTGCCAGAATTCTGCCTTGAGATCCTTATAATTCGATTTGCGGCACTTAGATTGTTATACGATATACGTGCTGTCAAATCCTAATAACACAGTAAGTGTGAACTTAATAACACAGTAGGTGTGAACCTAATTTGGCAACCCGTAAGACTACACACTGAATAATGACGAACTTACAGGGGGGAGTTTACATATTTCTATATCACAGAACTACAGCCAATGAAATGGGAGAGTCTACGCCCCTGGACACGCCTTGTTAGACCGCAGTATACAAGATAGGAATTGTTTACGATCCGAACAAAAGAAGTTTAAATTGAATATTATTATAACACGACTAGAAGTAGATCTGACTGTGCAGACATTGTGACCACTAAAATTCATACCGATCATGGGGAGATACTTCACCTATCATATTATACATACACTTATAATAGACAATAAAAAAGATAGAACACTCCGTTAACAACACAGGGGAGCCCTAGGGTTTATAACTTTTATATCTATCACAGATACGTTATCTAAAAATAAAGAAATGATCTTTGGATATTATCTGGGGAAATGACCACAATGTGTATTATATATGGGTAATTACAAACAGTAGAATTCTTTCACATATAAATGAAGACGTTGCTTTATCCCTATATTAGAAATTTCTATCAACCTATACAGGTGTACCTGATTAATTAATTTAGAAAGTCAGCCTCCTGAAGGGAGGTAAAATGTTTGTTAGTTAGGTATATAAAGCAGTGGTGGGCAGTAATGAATTATATGCCTGAGGAAACTGTCTGTGAACCGAGAAACGCGTTGCAATATTGGGGTATTATTGGATACCCCATTATCCACTTTTAATAACAACTACTGTGTTGTTGTTTTTTACATGAAAAGATGCTTGCTTTTAATAAAACTTGGATTTTTTTTTTTTTTGAGTGGATTTTTTTGCCATCCACCATTTGCCTTTATCTGATACATAAGAGATCTACCTGGTTACCATCTGTCTGGGTGAGCTACAAGCACCTTGGTGTACTTTGGGAGTATGTGAGTACCATCCTTTCTAAATAATTACTACTGTCTAAACCATTAACAGTCTGCACATGTGGTGCCTGTATTTTGTGTCTCTACTATAGCATCAACATATTACGCTAAGAGAACTGTCGAACGGGTGAGCTGTCACACCTTCATAATTCTGCAGCCTGCGCCTACCAGCACATAGGTGTGCTCGTGGAGTATGTGAGTACTCATTTGGCTTTACTCTTTGTATCTATTTGATTTTCCTACTGACGATACCACACATGAGGCGCCCCTCTATTTTCTTTCATTCCTTATAGCCTTACCTGGACAAACCAGTGAGTAGGAGGCAGCCGACCCAGAAACCATCACTCTAAAGAATCATTGCAAGGATATTTATACCACTCTCACTATTTGCAATAGGACTTCCTATATCAGCCTTACAGGTTTCTCATTGTTTTAAATTCTTCCAAACTGTGGGTGATATTTTGTTAAATGTATCATATTTTGTTAGTTATTTGAGCGCCCTCTCTGTGACCAGGTCACTCTTGCACATTTGAAAAGTTACTACTGAAATAAACCTACTTAACATGGTTCCAAGAGCGCAGGTTTTATTGTTGTACTTTGTTAGGCTAATCATGATGGCCATATAGACCTCCCCCGAGAGGTCTGGAAGTAACAGGGATGAAAGTGCTAAGAATAGTACTACTTTACACAACCTAGTTAGCCATGAGTCCCAGTCCAAGACCGCATGTCTTGTTGTTTTATTTGGTACGGCTAATCATGCAGGCCATATAGACCTCCCACCATTAGGGGTTGTAACAGGTATTAAACTAATAAGAACAGTACTACTGAAATAAACCTAGTTACCATGGTTTCAAGAGCGCAGGTTTTATTGTTGTACTTTGTTAGGCTAATCATGTTTGCCATGTAGACCTTCCCCAAGAGGTGGGAGTAACAGGGATGAAAGTGCTAAGAATAGTACTACTTTACACAACCTAGTTAGCCATGGGTCCCAGTCCAAGACCGCATGTCTTGTTGTTTTATTTGGTCCGGATAATCATGCAGGCCATATAGACCTCCCACAATTAGGGGTTGTAACAGGTATTAAACTAATAAGAACAGTACTACTGAAATAAACCTAGTTAACATGGTTCCAAGAGCGCAGGTTTTATTGTTGTACTTTGTTAGGCTAATCATGATGGCCATGTAGACCTCCCCCGAGAGGTGGGAGTAACAGGGGTGAAAGTGCTAAGAATAGAACTACTTTACACAACCTAGTTAGCCATGGGTCCCAGTCCAAGACAGCATGTCTTGTTGTTTTATTTGGTCCGGATAATCATGCAGGCCATATAGACCTCCCACCATTAGGGGTTTTAACAGGTATTAAACTAATAAGAACAGTACAACTTAACACAACCTAGTTAACAAGGGTCCCAGACCGCATGTCTTGTGGTTATATTTGGTGAGGGTAATCAGGCAGGCCGTATAGACCTCCCCTGATAGGGGGAGTTACAGGGATTAAAGTGCTAAGAATAGTACAACTTAACACAACCTAGTTAACATGGGTCCCAGACCGCATTTCTTGTTGTTATATTTTGTCAGGATAATCAGGCAGGCCATATAGACCTCCCCCAATAGGGGGAGTAACAGGGATTAAAGTGCTAAGAATAGTACTACTTAACACAACCTAGTTACCATGGGTCCCAGACCGCGTATCTTGTTGTTATACTTTGTCAGGGTAATCATATATCTAACAAATCTATCTATTTATCTTCTATCGATTCTATCTATCAATCTATGTATATCTATCTATCAAATCTATCTATTTCGTGTCTGGACTGTTTTGAGACAGCCACTTGTGTTTTTGACAAATTTGAAGTAGGAGGACAGACCAATCATAGGGATTAAACTGCTAAGAATAGTACTACTTAAGAAAACCGAGTTATACCAGTACCACCATGGGTCCCAGACCGCATGTTTGGTTGTTATACTTTGTCAGGGTAATCATGCAGGCCATATAGACCTCCCCCGATAGGGGGAGTAACAGGGATTAAAGTGCTAAGAATAGTACTACTTAACAAAACCTAGTTACCATGGGTCCCAGGCCACATGTCTTATTGTTATATTTTGGTAAGGTAATCATGCAGGCCATATAGACCTCCCCCGATAGGGGGAGTTACAGGGATTAAAGTGCTAAGAATAGTACAACTTAACACAACATAGTTAACATGGGTCCCAGACCGCATGTCTTGTTGTAATATTTTGTCAGGATAATCAGGATGGCCATATAGACCTCCCCAGATAGGGGGAGTAACAGGGATTAAAGTGCTAAGAATAGTACTACTTAACACAACCTAGTTACCATGGGTCCCAGACCGCATGTCTTATTGTTATATTTTGATAAGGAAATCATGCAGGCCATATAGACCTCCCCCGATAGGGGGAGTTACAAGGATTAAAGTGCTAAGAATAGTACAACTTAACACAACCTAGTTAACATGGGTCGCAGACCGCATGTCTTGTTGTTATATTTTGTCAGGATAATCAGGCAGGCCATATAGACCTCCCCCGATAGGGGGAGTAAGAGGGATTAAACTGTTAAGAAAAGTACTACTTAACACAACCTAGTTACCATGGGTCCCAGACCGCATATCTTGTTGTTATACTTTGTCAGGGTAATCATGCAGGCCATATAGACCTCCCCCGATAGGGGGAGTAACAGGGATTAAAGTGCTAACAATAGTACTACTTAACACAACCTAGTTACCATGGGTCCCAGACCGCATGTTTTATTATTATACTTTTTCAGGGTAATTATATATCTATCAAATCTATCTATTTATCTTCTATCAATTCTATCTAACTATCAATCTATGTATATCTATCTATCAAATCTATCTATCTCGTGTCCGGACTGTTTTGAGACAGCCACTTGTGTTTTTGACAAATTTGAAGTAGGAGGACAGACCAATCATCTTCTTCCATCTCCCTGTTCCAAAAATGCAGGCCATATAGACCTCCGCCGATAGGGGGAGTAACAGGTAGTAGTAAACTGCTAAGAATAGTACTACTTAACACACCACGGGTCCCAGACCGCATGTCTTATTGCTATACTCTGTCAGGGAAATTATATATCTTTCAAATCTATCTATTTATCTATCAAATCTATCTAACTATCAATCGTATCTATCAAATGTATATTGCATCTATTGATCAATGTAATTCATATCTATAAAATGTATATTGCATCTTTTGATTGATGTAATTCGTATCTATCAAATGTATATTGCATCTTTTGATTGATAAAATTCATATCTATCAAATGGATATTGCATCTATTGATCTATGTAATTCCCATCTATCAAATGTATATTGCATCTATTGATCTATGTAATTTGTATCGATCATATGTATATTGCATCTATTGAGCTATGTGATCTATGTATCTATCTATCTATCAAATCTATCTATCTATCTCATGGTTGTGCAAATGGACTGTTTGCGGTTGTTTGCGGTGCGTTACACTTGGAGTTTGGTCTGTCACTGTGAAGCGGGCGTAACCCTTACACTACCTGATCGATACAACATCATAACTGATGTTTTAAAGCACGTTATTGCAAACAATTTATTAATGTTAGGTGATTTAGGCCCTTCATGGGTTGAAAGCAGACTCTGCATCAACTATGTAATTTTACATGGGAGTTTTGACATGGATCCCCCTCCAGCATGCCACAGTCCAGGTGTTAGTCCCCTTGAAACAACTTTTCTATCACTATTGTGGCCAGAAAGAGTCCTTGTGGGTTTTAAAGTTCGCCTGCCTATTGAAGTCAATGGCGGTTCGCGCGGTTCACCGGTTCGCGAACAGTAGCGGAAGTTTGAGTCCTCCGTTCGCGAACCGAAATTTTTAAGTTCACGACATCACTATGCACAAGCTGTGCCCATTGCTGTACCTTGGGTTTGTAAATAGAAGTGGTCTTTGAATGTAAAGTAGTTGTGATGTAGGATGAAATGTAGTCATTGTTTAATTAACTGATTATGATCATGGTTATCAGTTACATTAGAAGCTAGGGAATATGAAACTGTCTGCATGCCAAGATGATGTTTAATACTGGTGTAGAGAGATTCTACATCTGCTGTAACAATGATTGAGTTTGGAGACAATGTTAAGTTTTCTAATTTTTGAAGTACTTCCATCGTGTCCTTGACATATAAAGGTAAAGCATATAAGTATTCCCTCAGCCTTAAATCAATATATTGACTTGGCTTCTCTGTAAGGCTGTTATTACAAGAGACAATAGGTCTTCCGGGGGGTTTATGAATGTCCTTATGTATCTTAGGGATAAAATAAAATGTGGCCTTAGTGGGATGTAGTTGAGTTAGAAATTGTTTTTCAGTTGTTTTGATTTTTTGGTCTTTATAGGCTTTATCAACAATTTTTTTGCACCTTTCAAGTACATATGTGTTGGATTGCCAAATAATTTCTTATAACATTGATCATTTTCCAATTGTTTCATGGCTTCTTCCAGATACATATCTTTATTCCACAGGACTATCTTTCCACCCTTGTCCGAGCACTTTATAATTGTGTCTTGCCAGGTTTGAATCTCTTGTAGTCCCTTTTGTTCTTGTCTGGTCAGATTAGAGGTGGGTCTATACTCGGGTAGTTCTTCAATTTTTTGGCATACTATTTGATTAAATACCTGTATTTCTGGTGATAAAGAGATACAACACACGCCCTCATAATATAAAAAAAAAACTCAGAATTTAATCCAGTTCAATGAGCGTGAAATGGAGATATCAGAATCAGATACCTCTACAGATAGTATTAATTCTGAAATAAGTATCCAACCCAGAACGTACACCAGGTCTCAAATACAGGCACTTGATAATAGTAACAAAGCTACTCCATCTACCTCAACACGGTTTTTTTTAGGATCAGTAACAGATACACAAAGAACCCCACTAATTAACAATACGTCTCAAGGATCAAGACCCAACAAACACAAAACACAAAGAATACCCCCCAGGGAAACAAGAAGGAGGCAACCGAGCCCTTTCTCCAAAATAAGAATGGGAACTTAAAAATCATAAATCTTACCCAACATACCCTTAACAAAGATCATATTCGAAGTCTATCTAAAAGTCTGAGCTTCTGTCCTATGAGCAATTTAAATAAATTTGAAATGGTCAAAGATGTAAATTTATTTACTAGGAAACTTTTACTTAAAAAACGTTATGCTAAGAAAGAATTAGGTGATGACTGGACAATATTAGACCAATCAGCCTTACAAGACCTGGAAGAATTGTTACAAGGCAATACATCAGAAATGTGCCTAGACACTGAGTGGAGACAAAAAATAAGGAATAAATCTAAATATATTCCCCCAAGCAGTTTATCACCAGAAATACAGGTATTTAATCAAATAGTATGCCAAAAAAAAAAAAAAAGACAATAGGATAGGATCTTGGAGATAATATATGGCCTGTCAATAAAAACACTCATTACAAAGTTCATAGACTGTTTGAAAGCAATTCACTTATATATTAATAATATAAACATGTTTCTGTTATCTTCACACAAGCACAATAGTATGCACAAGCACAGGAGTCATAAGAGTACACTCACACCTAAGTATGTACAGGGAGTGCAGAATTATTAGGCAAATGAGTATTTTGACCACATCATCCTCTTTATGCATGTTGTCTTACTCCAAGCTGTATAAGCTTGAAAGCCTACTACCAATTAAGCATATTAGGTGATGTGCATCTCTGTAATAAGAAGGGGTGTGGTCTAATGACATCAACACCCTATATCAGGTGTGCATAATTATTAGGCAACTTCCTTTCCTTTGGCAAAATGGGTCAAAAGAAGGACTTGACAGGCTCAGAAAAGTCAAAAATAGTGAGATATCTTGCAGAGGGATGCAGCACTCTTAAAATTGCAAAGCTTCTGAAGCGTGATCATCGAACAATCAAGCGTTTCATTCAAAATAGTCAACAGGGTCTCAAGAAGCGTGTGGAAAAACCAAGGCGCAAAATAACTGCCCATGAACTGAGAAAAGTCAAGCGTGCAGCTGCCAAGATGCCACTTGCCACCAGTTTGGCCATATTTCAGAGCTGCAACATCACTGGAGTGCCCAAAAGCACAAGGTGTGCAATACTCAGAGACATGGCCAAGGTAAGAAAGGCTGAAAGACGACCACCACTAAACAAGACACACAAGCTGAAACGTCAAGACTGGGCCAAGAAATATCTCAAGACTGATTTTTCTAAGGTTTTATGGACTGATGAAATGAGAGTGAGTCTTGATGGGCCAGATGGATGGGCCCGTGGCTGGATTGGTAAAGGGCAGAGAGCTCCAGTCCGACTCAGACGCAAGCAAGGTGGAGGTGGAGTACTGGTTTGGGCTGGTATCATCAAAGATGAGCTTGTGGGGCCTTTTCGGGTTGAGGATGGAATCAAGCTCAACTCCCAGTCCTACTGCCAGTTTCTGGAAGACACCTTCTTCAAGCAGTGGTACAGGAAGAAGTCTGCATCCTTCAAGAAAAACATGATTTTCATGCAGGACAATGCTCCATCACACGCGTCCAAGTACTCCACAGCGTGGCTGGCAAGAAAGGGTATAAAAGAAGAAAATCTAATGACATGGCCTCCTTGTTCACCTGATCTGAACCCCATTGAGAACCTGTGGTCCATCATCAAATGTGAGATTTACAAGGAGGGAAAACAGTACACCTCTCTGAACAGTGTCTGGGAGGCTGTGGTTGCGGCTGCACGCAATGTTGATGGTGAACAGATCAAAACACTGACAGAATCCATGGATGGCAGGCTTTTGAGTGTCCTTGCAAAGAAAGGTGGCTATATTGGTCACTGATTTGTTTTTGTTTTGTTTTTGAATGTCAGAAATGTATATTTGTGAATGTTGAGATGTTATATTGGTTTCACTGGTAAAAATAAATAATTGAAATGGGTATATATTTGTTTTTTGTTAAGTTGCCTAATAATTATGCACAGTAATAGTCACCTGCACACACAGATATCCCCCTAAAATAGCTATAACTAAAAACAAACTAAAAACTACTTCCAAAACTATTCAGCTTTGATATTAATGAGTTTTTTGGGTTCATTGAGAACATGGTTGTTGTTCAATAATAAAATTAATCCTCAAAAATACAACTTGCCTAATAATTCTGCACTTCCTGTATGTATATCTTAGCTATATTCCTATAAAAGCTGATAACATCAGCTCATATATTAGCCAGCAACAAAATGCATTATATTTGAAAACAGGAACAAATATTGTACGAGAATTTTTTTTAATTTTTTTTTCAGTTAACTTTGTATGCACCAATGATACACATTTTATAGTTTTCACTTTGTAGTCACATTTTGTGTTGTGTATTTTAAAGGTATAATTATCTGCAGTTTTTCTATACACTACCACTTGGCAACATAATCTAAGTACTCAATATCTAAAAATGTATTAGATCATCATAAATAACATACCATATGTGGCAAAATATCATGTGTAAACCATAGCCGGAATCATGTCATAATTAAAATCAGAAAGGATAGTACCTATAATTGTCCTAAATGTAACAACAACAAATATAAGAAGAAAAGAATATGTCTTTAAAGTATGTGAATAATAAATATCGATCTTTCATCTTGGTTATAATTACGGTTTATATTTACATAATCAATAGATAACTGATATTGATACCGTACAGATTAGGTATAATCAAAAATTGCAATACAAGATATATAATCACATTCTGATACAAGGGTAAATTGTAATAATCAACAAAACAGAACATACCGTTGATTGACAGTCTGACTAATGAAAGAATATATATTCCAATGACCAATCGTAACAAGGAGGCGTATACATATAAGCCAATAAAAGGCTGGTCTCTAGCACACCCCCTGTGAGGAAGCGGAAGAGAAACGCTGTGTCAGGGGCTCCTTAGTTTTAACTTGCTCTCCTGTTGTTATAAATAGAAAATGTAACTCTAAAAACTTAGCCAATGGTTTTTTTATGAAAGTGTTGTGAAGTGATGCGCTGGACTAACCCCAAATAGCCAACCTAATTTTACTACCTCCTTCCTAGGTAGTTTTATGTCAGAAGAATACCAAGTTTTGGGAGTAAGGTGGCGCTAAAACTAAAGCTATGGGTTAATAAACTCTAACAATATATGTCCAATATCAACAATTTAATGTGACCTCTGTTATATCATATATAGTGATTTAGTATAACCTCCAAAATAACAAATTCTGGCTAGTTCCTATGTATAATCGCCTCAAAAAAGAAATAAAATTTCTGGATACCGATGTCTTTCCACAAACCACAATAAGTTTATTAAACAGTCCTTTCAATTAATCATATAATAAAAAATAGAAATCATTCATTCGTTTTGGCCCAAAACTACCAATCACCAACCTTGCAATCTAAAAATGTTAAAAATACTAATAATGTGATATATCATTTATCACCAATAAACATTATACATCAATAAAACAATATAATCAGATAAAACAAAAAGTTGGGAGTTACAATAATACTATGGCAATATAAGCTCCTTCAGCAGTCTCCTGTATATAGTGCTGATAGTCTTAACAATGAAAATCTTAGCCAATCAAACAGTCAGTATTTCCATTTGGCTTAGTAGCAATAGCAGAACAAACAGTTTCTAGATGATCTTGTTTGAAGCTTGTTATTAGGCAGCTCTGTAATTTCAACTTAGCCAATGGTTGTCATATGACAAATTATCTCGAGGTTAGCTCGCTATAGTACCTGGTTGGGCACTTTTGTAGCAGGCTATATTTAACAGTTATCTAGTAGCAATCTATATAGTAAATTATTAACTTGTAGGAATTACTGCACTGGCTGGGAAACACATATTTACTCACAGAGGGCTCATGGATATAGCCTATCTGTCAGCCGTATAGGAATCAGTCCGGGGAGTAACCCAACTGCTAGTGTGAATAGAAAAACACACGCTAGCACACTGAGAAATAACCAGGACGTGACCCACTCAGGAAACAGACAAGATAGGTTTCAAGAAATAATAATTGTTCCTTTAAGCAGGCTTGTAACAAACAAAAAGACAAAGTTCTCTTTTGCAGCTTGTAAAAGTAAATGTCCCTTTAAGCAGGTTTGTAACAAACAAAAAGACAAAGTTCTCTTTTGCAGCTTGTAAAAGTAAATGTCCCTTTAAGCAGGTTTGTAACAAACAAAAAGACAAAGTTCTCTTTTGCAGTTTGTAAAAGTAAATGTCCCTTTAAGCAGGCTTGTAACAAACAAAAAGACAAAGTTCTCTTTTGCAGCTTGTAAAAGTAAATGTCCCTTTAAGCAGGCTAGTAACAAACAAAAAGACAAAGTTCTCTTTTGCAGCTTGTAAAAGTAAATGTCCCTTTAAGCAGGCTTGTAACAAACAAAAAGACAAAGTTCTCTTTTGCAGCTTGTAAAAGTAAATGTCCCTTTAAGCAGGCTTGTAACAAACAAGAAGATATATATCCAAGAGAAGGTTTAAGGATAAGGCATAAGCAAGGTCAGGCAGGCAGAAGTCGGTATCCAAAAATCAGAAGCAGAGATCAGGCAAAAGCTAGGTCAGGCAGGCAGTAGTCGATATCCAAATAACAGTAATAGGGTAAGGCAAAAGCTTGGTCAGGCAGGCAGGAGTCGGTATTCAAACAACAGTAGAAGGGATTAGACAAGAGCTAGGTCAGGAAGGCAGAAGTCGGTACACAAGAGAAGCAATATATTCAAGTACTCACAGATGCCGGGGAATCAAACAAACAGGCCCCGAGTACGATCTCCCGCCGGAGTTTAAAGGCAGGAGCGGTGACGAATACAGAGGGGTGTGTCAGAGGATGCGTCACGTTGCTAAGCGACGTGACGTCATCCACACTGAGAAGCTCCGGGAGCCGCGGTGACACGGCGATGAACGGAGAATTCATGACAGCACCCCCCTCCTCAAGAACCCCTCCGGGGAATAGGACCAGGTTTAGCAGGATGAGACTTGTGGAAGGCCTTTATTAAAGCAGGAGCATTTACTTGATGAGCTGGCTCCCAGGAACGTTCCGTGACTGGATAACCTCTCCAATGAATGAGATAATACAATTTCTTGCCACGGAGTTTGGAATCCAGAATATGACTGATCTCAAACTCAGGATGTCCATGGACAAACAGAGGTGGAGGTTTAGAAAGGGGTTTAGAATACCTGTTGGACATCATGGGTTTTAGAAGAGAAACGTGGAATACCGGATGGACTTTGAGAGTCTTAGGTAAAGCCACTCGGTAAGCAGTGGAACACACTTGACCCAGTATTCGGAAAGGACCCACGTATCGTGGTCCCAGTTTGGTAGAAGGTTGTTTCAGGCGAAGAAAACGAGAGGAAATCCAAACTTTATCGCCAGGACGATACTTGGGAGCCTTCTTCCGTCGAAGATCTGAAAAGAACTTGTAACGTTTAGAAGTTACAGAGAGGATACGATGTATTCTTCGCCAATGTCGGGTTAATCTTCGGGCAGAAAGATCAGAAGCAGGATTTTCTGTGGAAGAAGTATGCAAAGGAAATGTTCTGGGCTGAAATCCGTAAGCCGCCTGAAAAGGAGATGTCTGAAGGGAGGAATTATACCGGGCGTTATGAGCCAATTCAGCCAAAGGAAGGTAAAAAGTCCAGTTAGAGTGAAAATGATCCACATAATGTCTGAGATATGTTTCAAGACAGTGATTTACCCTTTCAGTCTGGCCGTTAGATTGTGGATGATGAGAAGTAGACAGGGAAATTGAAGTTCCAAAATGTTTACAAAGTGACCTCCAAAATCGGGAAACGAACTGTACCCCTCTATCTGAAACAATATCCAGAGGAAATCCATGGATTCTTACAATATGCAAAATAAAAAGTTCAGAAAGTCTTTTAGCAGACGGTAATCCTGGTAAGGGAACAAAATGAGCAGTCTTAGTGAACCTGTCGACCACTACCCAAATAGTGTTGTTTCCAGATGACAAAGGAAGGTCGGTAATGAAGTCCATGGATATATGCGTCCAAGGCTGATGAGGTATGGGCAACGGTTGGAGCAACCCAGAAGGAAGTTGGTGAGGAGTCTTATTTATGGCACATTGTGTGCATACTGAGACGTAATCTTTAACATCTTGAGAGAGAGTAGGCCACCAGACATGCTGTTTGAGATTTCGAATGGTGATACTGATACCAGGATGTCCAGAAAGGGGACTATCATGAGCCCAAAATAGAAGCTTGGAACGAAGGCGTTCAGGAACAAAGAGTAAACCATCAGGAGGTTTACAGGACAAAGGAAGATTCCTTTGAGCGGACTGTAATTCTTGTAACCAAGAAGTTGTTAGCTGGGCTATGACTTCATGAGGTTGGAGAATGGTACCAGATTCAGGAATTGGGGTATCTTGAAATTGTCTGGAAAGGGCGTCTGCCTTAATATTTTTTGAACCAGGTATGTAAGACAAATTATAGTGAAACCGGGAGAAAAATAACGACCAGCGTGCTTGCCTGGAATTCAATCGTTTGGCCGTTTGGAGATAAAGAAGGTTTTTATGATCAGTGAGTATGGTAAACGGCAAAGAAGTACCCTCCAGCCAATGCCTCCATTCGTCCAAGGCCATTTTAATGGCAAGCAACTCTTTATTGCCTACGTCATAGTTAAATTCAGAAGGAGTGAATTTTTTAGAGAAAAATCCAACAGGATGAATCATTCCAGTCTCTGGTATTCGTTGAGAGAGAACAGCTCCAGCAGCAACAGAAGAAGCATCAACTTCCAGGATAAACTGAAAATCTGGATTTGGGTGACGGAGAATAGGTGCAGAAGAAAAAGCTTCTTTGAGAGACTCAAAAGCCTCTATAGCCTCAGGAGGCCATTTTTTGCAATTTTGCCCCTTTCTAGTGAGAGAAGTAAGGGGAGAAGTAATAGTAGCAAAATTCTTGATGAACTTCCTGTAATAGTTGGCGAAGCCCAGAAAACGTTGCAAAGCCTTCAGAGAATCAGGTCTAGGCCACTCCAAGATGGCAGAAAGTTTAGTAGGATCCATTTCAAATCCAGATGCCGATATTACATAACCCAGAAAGGGTATGGATTTTTGATGGAAAGAACATTTCTCCAGTTTAGCAAACAGATGGTAATCTCTTAAACGTTGAAGTACTTTCCTGACGTGGTGCACATGATCTTGGTGACTTTGAGAAAAAATCAAGATATCGTCAAGGTATATGATGACAAAAATATTCAAAAAATCACGAAAGATCTCGTTCACAAAATGTTGAAAAACCGCTGGAGCATTGCATAGCCCAAAAGGCATGACCAAATACTCGTAATGCCCAAATCGAGTGTTAAAAGCAGTCTTCCATTCATCTCCTTGTCGTATACGGATAAGATTGTATGCACCACGTAGATCAAGTTTAGTAAATATAGTAGCTCCCTGAAGATAAGTAAAAAGTTCAGGAATAAGGGGTAGAGGATAACTGTTCTTGATGGTAATCTGATTTAATCCTCTGTAATCAATACAGGGTCGTAATCCACCATCCTTCTTTCCTACAAAAAAGAAACCAGCCCCTACAGGGGAAGAGGAGGGTCGAATAAATCCTCTAGCCAGATTGTCCTTAATATATTCTTCCAAAGCCACGTTTTCAGGTTTAGAAAGTGGATATGTCTTGCCTCGAGGATAGGTAGCCCCAGGAAGGAGATCAATGGGGCAATCAAAAGGGCGGTGAGGAGGAAGACGTTCAGCTTCCTTTTTGGAGAAAACATCCACAAAGTCATGATAAGGCATAGGTAGAGAATCGGGAGTTTCGATTGTGAGAGCAATAGTGAGTGGTAACTTGGTGATCTTTTGAAGACATTTAGTCAGGCATGTAAATCCCCAGGAGGTGAGTTCGCCACAAGTCCAAGAAAAAGTAGGATTATGCACTTGGAGCCAGGGTAGTCCCAAGATAATGGGAAATTGAGGAGTGGGAATGACATCGAAACAGATTGTCTCGGAATGAAGTATTCCTACAGTGAGAAGTAAAGGTTGAGTAGCAAACTGAATGTATCCGGAACCCAATGGATCTCCACTGACCGTAGAAACTGAAATTGAATATTCTTTCTTTAGTAAAGGTATAGAGTGAGTAGAGACGAATGTGGAATCAATGAACACTCCTCCAGCACCAGAGTCGATAAGAGCTTGGGTATGAATCTTACTATGTCCGGTTTGAAGGGTTACTGGAACAAAAAGTTTCTTGTATAGGGAATGACTACTGTTTTGGCTTAACCCAGTTCCCTGGACTAGAGTTAAGCCCTGGCTTTTACTGGCCTGGTAGGACAATCCCTTAATAAATGCCCTTTAAGGCCACAGTACAAACACAAGCCAAGAGAACGTCTTCTCAAGCGTTCAGTCTCTGTTAATTTTATACTTCCCACTTCCATGGGTTCAGCCTGATCTGGAGTAGGAGAGGCAGGAGTGACTGGATTAGAAAAACGAGGAGCCAAACGAAAAGGAGTTCGAGATGATGACCTCTGTGTTCTATCCTTTTCTTGTTGGCGTTCACGAAATCTGGCGTCGAGACTGATACAAAGATTTATTAAGGCTTCCAAGGATTCTGGAAGCTCCCGATACACCAATTCATCCTTGAGACGCTCCGAAAGTCCTTTACGAAAAGCGGCTCTAAGAGCTCCCTGATTCCAGGTAGTTTCAGAGGCCAGGGTGCGGAACTCAATTGCATATTGAGAAACTGGTTGACTACCTTGACGTAAATCCAAGAGAGTAGCTTCAGCAGCGGATGACCTTCCAGGTTTATCAAATACATTTGAAAATACAGAGAGAAAAGTATCAACATCCAGAAGTATAGGGTCATTCTTTTCAAGCAAAGGTGATACCCAAGCCAAAGCTTTTCCTTTCATTAAGGATATAAGAAATGTTATTCTAGAAGAGGGAGTAGCAAACAGAGTAGGGCTATTTCGGAAATGGAGACGACATTGATTGAGAAAGCCCCTACATTCTTCAGGATTCCCATCATATTTATCTGGAAGGGGTATCCTGGGACTCAGTTGTACCTGAGACTGGTTGTTTGAAATCGAAGGGGGTAATGCCTCATTAGGATTAGGATTGGGATTAGGATTGGGAGGTGTAGTAGCAACCAAATTTTGTAATAAAGCAGTTATTTGATCAAGTTTAGTGTCCAGGGATTGTAAGTGAGTGGCATGAGATCCTAGTAACTGTCCCTGGTGGGCCACGGCCATGGATAATTCAGTGGGGTCCATTTTTGGCCTGTTTGTAATGTCAGCCGTATAGGAATCAGTCCGGGGAGTAACCCAACTGCTAGTGTGAATAGAAAAACACACGCTAGCACACTGAGAAATAACCAGGACGTGACCCACTCAGGAAACAGACAAGATAGGTTTCAAGAAATAATAATTGTTCCTTTAAGCAGGCTTGTAACAAACAAAAAGACAAAGTTCTCTTTTGCAGCTTGTAAAAGTAAATGTCCCTTTAAGCAGGTTTGTAACAAACAAAAAGACAAAGTTCTCTTTTGCAGCTTGTAAAAGTAAATGTCCCTTTAAGCAGGTTTGTAACAAACAAAAAGACAAAGTTCTCTTTTGCAGTTTGTAAAAGTAAATGTCCCTTTAAGCAGGCTTGTAACAAACAAAAAGACAAAGTTCTCTTTTGCAGCTTGTAAAAGTAAATGTCCCTTTAAGCAGGCTAGTAACAAACAAAAAGACAAAGTTCTCTTTTGCAGCTTGTAAAAGTAAATGTCCCTTTAAGCAGGCTTGTAACAAACAAAAAGACAAAGTTCTCTTTTGCAGCTTGTAAAAGTAAATGTCCCTTTAAGCAGGCTTGTAACAAACAAGAAGATATATATCCAAGAGAAGGTTTAAGGATAAGGCATAAGCAAGGTCAGGCAGGCAGAAGTCGGTATCCAAAAATCAGAAGCAGAGATCAGGCAAAAGCTAGGTCAGGCAGGCAGTAGTCGATATCCAAATAACAGTAATAGGGTAAGGCAAAAGCTTGGTCAGGCAGGCAGGAGTCGGTATTCAAACAACAGTAGAAGGGATTAGACAAGAGCTAGGTCAGGAAGGCAGAAGTCGGTACACAAGAGAAGCAATATATTCAAGTACTCACAGATGCCGGGGAATCAAACAAACAGGCCCCGAGTACGATCTCCCGCCGGAGTTTAAAGGCAGGAGCGGTGACGAATACAGAGGGGTGTGTCAGAGGATGCGTCACGTTGCTAAGCGACGTGACGTCATCCACACTGAGAAGCTCCGGGAGCCGCGGTGACACGGCGATGAACGGAGAATTCATGACACTATCGTAATTAGAATAATAGCAAGCCAGGCATTTGGTGTTTTGCAACTGATAGATATACTGTATAATAGATGTTACGGATATCAGTAAAAACGGTAGCGTATTTACAGCTACAGTGTGGCTACTCAGTCTACATATATAACTGTTTCACAAGCTTTTTACAAATAACTATTTTGCAAAAAAATCTTTTTTTTTTTTTTATTTAATAATCTTTTATTGAGAACCATAAGATACATACAAACAAAAAAAAAGGCATAGTAAAAAGAAAAAGACCATTATAATGTGGATGCAACCGACATTTTGGCTCAAATGACAAAGTTACATGTACAGTTAGACATGAAATACACAATAAGAGCATAAAGTGTAAGGTCATATACATTTAGGAACTCAGATTTTAGTGATATAATCAATCAATTAAAGTTTATCAACCAATGACTAGTGAACCAGTCCCTTGGGGACCCACTGATACAGGTAAAATTAGACCCGTAATTATGATAGTCATAAAAATGATAAAAATAACAAGTATAACATAAAGATAAATTAAGAAAATGCCTAATGTGGACATATCATTGGTATACAGCAACTTGCCTGCTCTGCTAACCAACGCTGCCTCCAAACCGTTAACAACTCCCTTAAAGGAAGAAGCAAAAAAAAAATTAAAGGGGGAGGGGGACAAAAGGGTGGGGGGTATAGAAAGAGAATCAGGGGAAGGAGTGCCCTAAATAACTAAGACTCCCCGGAACAAACTGAGAAAGGGCTAGGCACTATCAAGTCTATATGGGGGGTTTCCTGCGAAGTTCCCACACCTGCCAAATGTTATGATAAAGTTCCAGATTACCAGAGTGCTTAAACGTGTATAATTCCATATCTCTGATGACCTCAACAATATCTAAAATTTTACAAAGGGAGGGAGAGGCCTTCTGTTTCCAATCTCGTGCTATTGCCAGCTTCATGGCTACTAGTATATATATCAAAATGGACCTATCAGTGACTGGAAGTCCAGATGCTCCGTGATGAAAAAGTCCAAGGGAGGGACTCATAGGCAAGCTGATATTTAGTTGGCATAGAAGATTGAAGACCAATCTCCATAGGTTTTTAATTTTGGGGCATTCCCACCAAATATGAATTTGCGAGCCTAACTTCCCGCACTCTCTCCAGCACATAGGTGATGATTTATAGTACCGATATAGAACAGCTGGGACAAGATGCCACCTAACCGTAAGTTTATAATATAGTTCCCAGAGGGTTGCACAGTGCAGTATCTTTTTTGCTACCACCAGTTCCCTGAACCACACCGAGGCCTCTGGAAAGTAATGCAGTTCCCTTTCCCAAGCTAAATACTGATTAATTTTAGTAGGCTCAGACGGGGTAGTGAGTATACAGTAATGGAAAGAAATAGAACCCTTAAGGGGTCTACCTAGCTTCCATCTGCTCTCCCAAGAGGTGTAAGGCCTGGTACTACCTACTTTCATCCCCCAAGAAGTTAAAAGGCTAATGACGCGAAGGTATTCAAAGTGTAGCGAGTCCGGCAGCTTGAATAAATCTTTCACTGCTGCAAAATCCAACAATTTGTTCTCTCTATATAAATTTGTTACTGAGAGGTCAGCAGCTGACTTCCATTTTTGGACATTTGTCTCAGCGAGGGATATCAGAATAGTCCTTACCTTGAGTAAAGGTGTAGGATGAGGGGCCAGACCTAAAAGAGCCCTTTTTGTGTCCCAGTGCCTCAAGGTGTCTAGCAGGATGGGATGAGTAATATGTAGCCCAGCTCTCAAGTGAGGTGGTATCCATGGAAGATCAGATAAAACCAATCCTCTAGGTAGCCAATCTTGTTCCACCTCCTGCCATCTGAAACTATTTGCCGGCATAGCCCAGCCCATCAACTGAGACAATCGAGCTGCATCGTAATATGAGACAATACTTGGGTATGATAGACCCCCGCTATCAATAGACCTCTGCAGGACCATGGCATTAGTACGCACTCTCTTTCCCATCCAAACATAAGCTGAGATCAGGCTTTAGAACTTATTTAGGATATGCCTGGGGACTGTATAAGGAATACACCTAAATAAGTAGGTGAGCTTAGGTAAAAATGCCATTTTGACTGCAGCAATCCTGCCTGTCAATGACAATTCTCTACATTCCCAACCATGTAATATAGCAGTAAATTTTGCCATCCTATCAGAGAAATTGGCTAAAATAACTTTGTTCAAGTCCGGGCTTAACACAACCCCTAAATGTCTGATTGAGTGAAGGGACCACTGGAAGGGGTACAACCTTTGTAATAGAACTAGGGCCTGGGGAGGGATGTGAAGGCACAGCACCTCTGTCTTAGTGAAATTAAGTTTGTACATACTATACTGGCTATATTTATCGATGGTCTCAAAAACCGCTTTCGTGGAAGGTTCTGGATTAGTCAAAAGAAGAGTGACATCATCCGCGAATAACGCGATTTTATGTTGAGTAGATCCAAACTGCATACCAGAAATGTCAGAATTATTTCTAATAGCCTGCGCCAAAGGTTCAGTTACTAGGGTGAAAAGGAGGGGAGACAGGGGACACCCCTGCCTAGTTCCGTTAGAGATTTTAAAAGCTTCCAATCTAAAATCCACTCCACAAACCCTTGCTGTCGGGCTAGAATACAGTGCCCGCACCGCTGTAATAAAATGCTTCGGGAAGTTAAAAACCTTCAAGACCTCCCATAGGAAGTCCCAGCTGACCTGTCAAACGCCTTTTCGGCGTCAAGAGACAGGGCCAGAAATGGGACCCCCTTCTTGCCCGCATCGTGTAGAATAGCCAAGATTCTTCAGGTATTGTCTGGACCCTCTCTGTTTGGTACAAAACTGACAGTGCTCTGACAAAACGCAGAAGGACATTTGGCAGACGGACATTTGGCAGACGGACATTTGGCAGACGGACATTTGGCCGACAGACAGAAAGCTAAAGAATGTTCCGATTTCGGCCGAGGGCAGATACGTTCCAGAATGCTCTGTTCTAATCAGAGCCTTGGGCGCCGCAACTGCCTCTGGGAACCTTACCATGGGTCCCAGCCGCACGTTTTGTAATTCTCTGTCTGAGAAATTATCTATCTATCAAATCTATCTATTTATCTATCAAATCTATCTATCGTATCTATCAAATGTATCTATTACATCTATTGATCTATCTATCTATCTATCTATCTATCTATCTATCTATCTATCTATCTATCTATCTAATCTATGTATCTATCTATCAAATCTATCTATCTCGTGGCCAGACTTTTATCTGACAGACACTTGTGTTTCGGCCAAATGTCCATCGGCCAAATGTCCATCGGCCAAATGTCCGTCTGCCAAATGTCCGTCGGCTAAAAGTCCGGCCACGAAAACCGACCTGGTCTTTATGTATAACTGTGGGAATTATCATCGCAAGCCTATTAGCCAACAATTTTGAAAACAACTTTACATCCACGTTAATAAGCGAAATGGGCCTATAATTCTGGCATAGTTTAGGATCTTTGCCCGGTTTAGGGATTGTTATTATTTCAGCCTCCAAAAACTCACTCAAAGTACTTCCAGACCCAGCCCATTCATTAAAAGTTTTCAGAAGTGTCGGACTAATTATCTCTTCTAATAGTTTGTAAAACTGTCCCGTAAACCCATCTGGGCCATGGGCTTTACTGGCCTTAAGCTGCCGTATTCCTTTTTGTATCTCCTCCAATGAAAATGGGGAACATAGAGACTGACTTTGAGTGTCATCAAGGGTTGGAAGTCCCAAGGAAGACAAATAAGAGCTTGCATGCTGGCTAGTTGATTTATGGTGTTCAATATTATATAATGAGGAGTAGTATTGCAAGAACGCCTTCCCTATGTCCCTAGGAGCGGTAACAAACCTATCATCTAATTTTATGGAGGCAATGCGTCTCTGGGCTAGCCTGTTCCGCAACTTAGAAGCCAAGAGTGCATTAGCTTTATTGCTTAATGTATAGAATGTCCTTCGAAGTCTAGACAACATTATCTGGGTCCTATGGAGTTCCTGCCGCCGTAAATCAGCTCGAATCTGCTCAATCCTTAATGCACCCTCCCGAGAAGGGTTCACTTTTTGGATAGCAGTAGCTGCCCTATATAAACAAGTCAACTCAGCCAATGATCTACCCGAATTTCTTCGGGCCAGTGTAGCTTGCTTTATAAATAGACCCCTAGAATAGGCTTTAAAAGAAGCCCACACATATTGTATTGAACAATCCCCGGTGTCATTAAGGTAAAAAAACTCTTTAGCTTGTTCCTTAAGTCTCAGTAGAGAATTCGGGTCCCTGAAAGGCCAATCACTAAATCTCCACTTTGGTCTACTTCTGGCTACTTTTGATTTAAGTGTAACTATTACTGGGTCATGATCTGACCAAGCCGCCAGATCAATGGACGCTCTATGAATAATATCTAAAGTCGCTGGCTCAGCAAAGAAGTAATCCAATCTAGAAAAGGATTTATGAGGATTGGAATAAAATGTGAAGTCCTGTTCACTCGAGTGCATGGACCTCCAAATATCGTATAGAACGTAACCCGAAATAAGTGACCTAAACGCTGTGGCCAAGGAGCCGGTGGAGCGATCATGAGGACTATCTTTAATCCCCTTTTTGTCTGCAGAAGGGTCCCAAACCAAATTAACCCCCCCCCCCAGTATCAGCGTGCCTTGTTTGAGTCCCGCCACTAGCTTCAAAACTCTTTTCAGAAATGGGATTTGGCGAGTGTTAGGGGCATACACATTTACCAAAGTATATACGTGACTATTAAGCTTGCATATGACTATAATGTACCTAGCCTCGGGGTCTTGTTCTACATGTAAAGTTTCTACTGCAATGCCATCTTTAATTAAAATAGCTATCCCTCTGGCTTTACTAGAGTATGAGGATTTAAATGATGTAGTAAAGTGTTTAAGGGAGTAGCTAGTGTCAAGTTTCCAATGGGTCTCCTGGATGAAAACTACATTAGACTTAGTGCGTATGCACCAATGATACACATTTTATAGTTTTCACTTTGTAGTCACATTTTGTGTTGTGTATTTTAAAGGTATAATTATCTGCAGTTTTTCTATACACTACCACTTGGCAACATAATCTAAGTACTCAATATCTAAAAATGTATTAGATCATCATAAATAACATACCATATGTGGCAAAATATCATGTGTAAACCATAGCCGGAATCATGTCATAATTAAAATCAGAAAGGATAGTACCTATAATTGTCCTAAATGTAACAACAACAAATATAAGAAGAAAAGAATATGTCTTTAAAGTATGTGAATAATAAATATCGATCTTTCATCTTGGTTATAATTACGGATTATATTTACATAATCAATAGATAACTGATATTGATACCATACAGATTAGGTATAATCAAAAATTGCAATACAATATATATAATCACATTCTGATACAAGGGTAAATTGTAATAATCAACAAAACAGAACATACCGTTGATTGACAGTCTGACTAATGAAAGAATATATATTCCAATGACCAATCGTTACAAGGAGGCGTATACATATAAGCCAATAAAAGGCTGGTCTCTAGCCGCCCTGCACACCCCCTGTGAGGAAGCGGAAGAGAAACGCTGTGTCAGGGGCTCCTTAGTTTTAACTTGCTCTCCTGTTGTTATAAATAGAAAATGTAACTCTAAAAACTTAGCCAATGGTTTTTTTATGAAAGTGTTGTGAAGTGATGCGCTGGACTAACCCCAAATAGCCAACCTAATTTTACTACCTCCTTCCTAGGTAGTTTTATGTCAGAAGAATACCAAGTTTTGGGAGTAAGGTGGCGCTAAAACTAAAGCTATGGGTTAATAAACTCTAACAATATATGTCCAATATCAACAATTTAATGTGACCTCTGTTATATCATATATAGGGATTTAGTATAACCTCCAAAATAACAAATTCTGGCTAGTTCCTATGTATAATCGCCTCAAAAAAGAAATAAAATTTCTGGATACCGATGTCTTTCCACAAACCACAATAAGTTTATTAAACAGTCCTTTCAATTAATCATATAATAAAAAATAGAAATCATTCATTCGTTTTGGCCCAAAACTACCAATCACCAACCTTGCAATCTAAAAATGTTAAAAATACTAATAATGTGATATATCATTTATCACCAATAAACATTATACATCAATAAAACAATATAATCAGATAAAACAAAAAGTTGGGAGTTACAATAATACTATGGCAATATAAGCTCCTTCAGCAGTCTCCTGTATATAGTGCTGATAGTCTTAACAATGAAAATCATAGCCAATCAAACAGTCAGTATTTCCATTTGGCTTAGTAGCAATAGCAGAACAAACAGTTTCTAGATGATCTTGTTTGAAGCTTGTTATTAGGCAGCTCTGTAATTTCAACTTAGCCAATGGTTGTCATATGACAAATTATCTCGAGGTTAGCTCGCTATAGTACCTGGTTGGGCACTTTTGTAGCAGGCTATATTTAACAGTTATCTAGTAGCAATCTATATAGTAAATTATTAACTTGTAGGAATTACTGCACTGGCTGGGAAACACATATTTACTCACAGAGGGCTCATGGATATAGCCTATCGTAATTAGAATAATAGCAAGCCAGGCATTTGATGTTTTGCAACTGATAGATATACTGTATAATAGATGTTACGGATATCAGTAAAAACGGTAGCGTATTTACAGCTACAGTGTGGCTACTCAGTCTACATATATAACTGTTTCACAAGCTTTTTACAAATAACTATTTTGCAAAAAAATCTTTTTTTTTTTTTTATTTAAGAATCTTTTATTGAGAACCATAAGATACATACAAACAAAAAAAAGGCATAGTAAAAAGAAAAAGACCATTATAATGTGGATGCAACCGACATTATGGCTCAAATGACAAAGTTACATGTACAGTTAGACATGAAATACACAATAAGAGCATAAAGTGTAAGGTCATATACATTTAGGAACTCAGATTTTAGTGATATAATCAATCAATTAAAGTTTATCAACCAATGACTAGTGAACCAGTCCCTTGGGGACCCACTGATACAGGTAAAATTAGACCCGTAATTATGATAGTCATAAAAATGATAAAAATAACAAGTATAACATAAAGATAAATTAAGAAAATGCCTAATGTGGACATATCATTGGTATACAGCAACTTGCCTGCTCTGCTAACCAACGCTGCCTCCAAACCGTTAACAACTCCCTTAAAGGAAGAAGCAAAAAAAAAATTAAAGGGGGAGGGGGACAAAAGGGTGGGGGGTATAGAAAGAGAATCAGGGGAAGGAGTGCCCTAAATAACTAAGACTCCCCGGAACAAACTGAGAAAGGGCTAGGCACTATCAAGTCTATATGGGGGGTTTCCTGCGAAGTTCCCACACCTGCCAAATGTTATGATAAAGTTCCAGATTACCAGAGTGCTTAAACGTGTATAATTCCATATCTCTGATGACCTCAACAATATCTAAAATTTTACAAAGGGAGGGAGAGGCCTTCTGTTTCCAATCTCGTGCTATTGCCAGCTTCATGGCTACTAGTATATATATCAAAATGGACCTATCAGTGACTGGAAGTCCAGATGCTCCGTGATGAAAAAGTCCAAGGGAGGGACTCATAGGCAAGCTGATATTTAGTTGGCATAGAAGATTGAAGACCAATCTCCATAGGTTTTTAATTTTGGGGCATTCCCACCAAATATGAATTTGCGAGCCTAACTTCCCGCACTCTCTCCAGCACATAGGTGATGATTTATAGTACCGATATAGAACAGCTGGGACAAGATGCCACCTAACCGTAAGTTTATAATATAGTTCCCAGAGGGTTGCACAGTGCAGTATCTTTTTTGCTACCACCAGTTCCCTGAACCACACCGAGGCCTCTGGAAAGTAATGCAGTTCCCTTTCCCAAGCTAAATACTGATTAATTTTAGTAGGCTCAGACGGGGTAGTGAGTATACAGTAATGGAAAGAAATAGAACCCTTAAGGGGTCTACCTAGCTTCCATCTGCTCTCCCAAGAGGTGTAAGGCCTGGTACTACCTACTCTCATCCCCCAAGAAGTTAAAAGGCTAATGACGCGAAGGTATTCAAAGTGTAGCGAGTCCGGCAGCTTGAATAAATCTTTCACTGCTGCAAAATCCAACAATTTGTTCTCTCTATATAAATTTGTTACTGAGAGGTCAGCAGCTGACTTCCATTTTTGGACATTTGTCTCAGCGAGGGATATCAGAATAGTCCTTACCTTGAGTAAAGGTGTAGGATGAGGGGCCAGACCTAAAAGAGCCCTTTTTGTGTCCCAGTGCCTCAAGGTGTCTAGCAGGATGGGATGAGTAATATGTAGCCCAGCTCTCAAGTGAGGTGGTATCCATGGAAGATCAGATAAAACCAATCCTCTAGGTAGCCAATCTTGTTCCACCTCCTGCCATCTGAAACTATTTGCCGGCATAGCCCAGCCCATCAACTGAGACAATCGAGCTGCATCGTAATATGAGACAATACTTGGGTATGATAGACCCCCGCTATCAATAGACCTCTGCAGGACCATGGCATTAGTACGCACTCTCTTTCCCATCCAAACATAAGCTGAGATCAGGCTTTAGAACTTATTTAGGATATGCCTGGGGACTGTATAAGGAATACACCTAAATAAGTAGGTGAGCTTAGGTAAAAATGCCATTTTGACTGCAGCAATCCTGCCCGTCAATGACAATTCTCTACATTCCCAACCATGTAATATAGCAGTAAATTTTGCCATCCTATCAGAGAAATTGGCTAAAATAACTTTGTTCAAGTCCGGGCTTAACACAACCCCTAAATGTCTGATTGAGTGAAGGGACCACTGGAAGGGGTACAACCTTTGTAATAGAACTAGGGCCTGGGGAGGGATGTGAAGGCACAGCACCTCTGTCTTAGTGAAATTAAGTTTGTACATACTATACTGGCTATATTTATCGATGGTCTCAAAAACCGCTTTCGTGGAAGGTTCTGGATTAGTCAAAAGAAGAGTGACATCATCCGCGAATAACGCGATTTTATGTTGAGTAGATCCAAACTGCATACCAGAAATGTCAGAATTATTTCTAATAGCCTGCGCCAAAGGTTCAGTTACTAGGGTGAAAAGGAGGGGAGACAGGGGACACCCCTGCCTAGTTCCGTTAGAGATTTTAAAAGCTTCCAATCTAAAATCCACTCCACAAACCCTTGCTGTCGGGCTAGAATACAGTGCCCGCACCGCTGTAATAAAATGCTTCGGGAAGTTAAAAACCTTCAAGACCTCCCATAGGAAGTCCCAGCTGACCTGTCAAACGCCTTTTCGGCGTCAAGAGACAGGGCCAGAAATGGGACCCCCTTCTTGCCCGCATCGTGTAGAATAGCCAAGATTCTTCAGGTATTGTCTGGACCCTCTCTGTTTGGTACAAAACTGACAGTGCTCTGACAAAACGCAGAAGGACATTTGGCAGACAGACATTTGGCAGACGGACATTTGGCAGACGGACATTTGGCCGACAGACAGAAAGCTAAAGAATGTTCCGATTTCGGCCGAGGGCAGATACGTTCCAGAATGCTCTGTTCTAATCAGAGCCTTGGGCGCCGCAACTGCCTCTGGGAACCTTACCATGGGTCCCAGCCGCACGTTTTGTAATTCTCTGTCTGAGAAATTATCTATCTATCAAATCTATCTATTTATCTATCAAATCTATCTATCGTATCTATCAAATGTATCTATTACATCTATTGATCTATCTATCTATCTATCTATCTATCTAATCTATGTATCTATCTATCAAATCTATCTATCTCGTGGCCAGACTGTTATCTGACAGACACTTGTGTTTCGGCCAAATGTCCATCGGCCAAATGTCCATCGGCCAAATGTCCGTCTGCCAAATGTCCGTCGGCTAAAAGTCCGGCCACGAAAACCGACCTGGTCTTTATGTATAACTGTGGGAATTATCATCGCAAGCCTATTAGCCAACAATTTTGAAAACAACTTTACATCCACGTTAATAAGCGAAATGGGCCTATAATTCTGGCATAGTTTAGAATCTTTGCCCGGTTTAGGGATTGTTATTATTTCAGCCTCCAAAAACTCACTCAAAGTACTTCCAGACCCAGCCCATTCATTAAAAGTTTTCAGAAGTGTCGGACTAATTATCTCTTCTAATAGTTTGTAAAACTGTCCCGTAAACCCATCTGGGCCATGGGCTTTACTGGCCTTAAGCTGCCGTATTCCTTTTTGTATCTCCTCCAATGAAAATGGGGAACATAGAGACTGACTTTGAGTGTCATCAAGGGTTGGAAGTCCCAAGGAAGACAAATAAGAGCTGGCTAGTTGATTTATGGTGTTCAATATTATATAATGAGGAGTAGTATTGCAAGAACGCCTTCCCTATGTCCCTAGGAGCGGTAACAAACCTATCATCTAATTTTATGGAGGCAATGCGTCTCTGGGCTAGCCTGTTCCGCAACTTAGAAGCCAAGAGTGCATTAGCTTTATTGCTTAATGTATAGAATGTCCTTCGAAGTCTAGACAACATTATCTGGGTCCTATGGAGTTCCTGCCGCCGTAAATCAGCTCGAATCTGCTCAATCCTTAATGCACCCTCCCGAGAAGGGTTCACTTTTTGGATAGCAGTAGCTGCCCTATATAAACAAGTCAACTCAGCCAATGATCTACCCGAATTTCTTCGGGCCAGTGTAGCTTGCTTTATACATAGACCCCTAGAATAGGCTTTAAAAGAAGCCCACACATATTGTATTGAACAATCCCCGGTGTCATTAAGGTCAAAAAACTCTTTAGCTTGTTCCTTAAGTCTCAGTAGAGAATTTGGGTCCCTGAAAGGCCAATCACTAAATCTCCACTTTGGTCTACTTCTGGCTACTTTTGATTTAAGTGTAACTATTACTGGGTCATGATCTGACCAAGCCGCCAGATCAATGGACGCTCTATGAATAATATCTAAAGTCGCTGGCTCAGCAAAGAAGTAATCCAATCTAGAAAAGGATTTATGAGGATTGGAATAAAATGTGAAGTCCTGTTCACTCGAGTGCATGGACCTCCAAATATCGTATAGAACGTAACCCGAAATAAGTGACCTAAACGCTGTGGCCAAGGAGCCGGTGGAGCGATCATGAGGACTATCTTTAATCCCCTTTTTGTCTGCAGAAGGGTCCCAAACCAAATTAACCCCCCCCCCCCAGTATCAGCGTGCCTTGTTTGAGTCCCGCCACTAGCTTCAAAACTCTTTTCAGAAATGGGATTTGGCGAGTGTTAGGGGCATACACATTTACCAAAGTATATACGTGACTATTAAGCTTGCATATGACTATAATGTACCTAGCCTCGGGGTCTTGTTCTACATGTAAAGTTTCTACTGCAATGCCATCTTTAATTAAAATAGCTATCCCTCTGGCTTTACTAGAGTATGAGGATTTAAATGATGTAGTAAAGTGTTTAAGGGAGTAGCTAGTGTCAAGTTTCCAATGGGTCTCCTGGATGAAAACTACATTAGACTTAGTGCGTCTCAGAGTGGTAAGCAGTAGACTTCTTTTAGCCGGAGTATTTAGCCCTTGCACATTGTGGGTGATGAAGGAGAGAGCCATACTCCAATAAACACAGTGGGTAAGGGATTAGGAAGAGAACCAGGGAAAAAAAAAAAGGGGGTGCTCCTTGTACAAAAAGTTGGCGGCGACTAATCAAATCACCACCCTAACAAGCGGGGAGCCAAAAATCTGTAGGGGGCAAGATGTTATCAATTAGTTAGCAGTCCACAAAAGACGTAGCCAGCGGGTTAATACCGCTTAATAAGGGCCTTACAAGTAACCTGCAGAGTAGTTGCAAGAGTGTAGGAGCAACGTATAGTACCTGACTCTTAGTAACAATAGGGAAGTAAAAAAGGGCTTTCGCCCAATTAATCTATTAATAATTAGGTTGGATTCAAGGATAACTTAAGGAACATGAGGGAGCTAGTGGGATGTTCCCCGGCAATTTACAACTTATCTGAGAACAGTAACAATAAGAAAAAAAAAAAAAAAGAATTGTTAAAGAGCTTGTTGGGAGAAACTGAACCCCAGATGGTGAACCTATACCTCCACATTTTGTCATAATCAAATACAATCATAAATGAGAGGAATTCAACATGTTAAAATAAAAACAAAAAGCTCTTACAAATAACTCGTAAAACTTCCTATCAAGGAGAAATAGAAACAAAAGTAACATTAACTCAACAAACAGTAAGTTCTTGTGGTGCACGGCATTGTGCACAGATGCCATGCAGACTATGGTCTATTGTCGGCAGCGCCCGGCGTACCCCAGGGGCAGGACCCTCGACTGCAGCAGCCCCAGGCCCTCCAAGCACGCCGCCCAACCACCAACAAAAGAGACAAATAGAGTGTAGATTAAAAGTACATGTTGGATTAAATGAACTCTAAGATACAAACCCCCTAAGGGTCATGTATACAATGCTTCAAAATGGGAGTAATGTCCATCAGGCTATAGCGCAACTGTCCTAGCCAAAATCTCTGTATCAAGTCCAGTTACTCGAGATCGCAGTACCTGTAGGAACAAAAGCAAATGAACACAAAAAAAAAAAGGAGAGAGAAACAGGCAATGCAAAAAATAACAAGCATAAGTAAACCAGCATATCAAAGGATACTTTTATCAAGGCAATTGTCTATTCGGGTCCTTTCTCTTAGAGCCAGTCTCAGGATGTCCCCCAGGAGGGGTCCATTCAGGGGCACCCGGGCTTAGTTTCCTAGAGCCCACCCAATCTCTTGATGTTGAAGAAGTAGGATGCTGTAGATTGAGGCTCTCCAAAATATCCATCCCCTGTTGGAGGCTAGAGACAACGTGTGATTTCCCATCATGTTGGAAGAAAAGTTTCACTGGGACGCCCCAGCGGTATTTGATAGCATGAGATCTTAAGCACTGTGTTATAGGATGGAAAGATCTCCTCTTTGCTAGCGTATGTGAGGAGATGTCCGGGAACAGCTGGAGTGACTGGTAAGGGTCAGGTAATGATTTGTTGACAAAAGCAGCCCTAAGGATCTTCTCTTTGAACGCAAAATAGTGTAAACGGATAATGACGTCTCTAGGTTGATCCGCATTAGCATTGTGGGGCCGGGGTGCTCTATGAGTCCTATCTATGATTGCTTCATCAGGTGTGGCGGAGCCCAGTAATATTTTAAAGAGCTCAGAGAGATAGTTAGGGAGCTCAGGAGGAAGAACACTTTCCGGGATCCCTCTTATGCGTATGTTGTTTCTTCTCGAGCGATCTTCGAGATCAGCCAACTTTGTTTCTAAGTCAGCAATCTGTTCAGCTAAATTTTGGGTGTATGATAGCAGATTGTTGTGATCGGTTTCTAAATCCTCATGCTTGCGTTCCATTATATCCGTTCTCTCTCCTAGGGATGCTATTTCCTTTTTCAGGTCAGCTACTGCAACTCTGAGGTCTTGTCTTAGCGAGGCATGGTGGGAGTCCATCTTGGCAGAGAGAGAATTAATCAGCTCAATAAGAGAGACCTCGGTATTCAAGCATCCTCCATTTTGGGAACCATTAGGTCCTGTTACCCCAGGGGGATTTAGGGAGTCTCTTGAGTCGTCGTGAGAATAGTCTCTGTCAATTTGAGGCTTACTTCCAAAATGGTCCACAACCGTTCTCTTAAGCCCTTCTTGAGGCCATGATTTCTTCCTCTGAGAATGCGCCATTTCTAAGGAGAAATTCCTGCTTAAAAGAGGGAGGACTGAGAAACCAGGCAGTAAATTGTGAATATAAACTGTGTTGTGAGGGCCTGTGGACCTAGAAGCTGTCAATGTAAAGAAGCTCTTATGTCAGTTGTAGCAGCCGGGGTTGCCCACTTACTCCATGTATATAATTAGCATGCCATTATGATAGTGGATCACAGATGCAATCCGCTACTGCACAGAAAGGTAAAACAAGTTCCAGAATATTTTTCAAAGGTCAGCCATAGTGAGTTGAACCCAACTCTCTTAGGGGATTGTCTCCTATCGACGAAGTGGGCAAAAGGTGAAGGGGTTATGACCCACCCGTATGACCGGGTGGGAAATGGAGGAGAGTGGGAGATATTTGTGGATGATCCAGAGATTAAAACGGTATATTTAAACAAGTCCTCTTATTTTTTAAAGAGTTAAAGGTATCTGTATTTATGTCTCTGGGAGGCTAAATGTAGTAGATTAGGTAGGAGCAATTTATACTATCATAAGCACACTTATTTCTTATGCACCGATGATATAGGCTAGTGGTAAAAAGCAAGGCAGAAAAGTTCACATCCAGTAAGTATTTTATTGCAGGATCCTCAACAAAACAAAAGCCAGAGTTGCATACTTGGTAAAGATGGTAAGTATGGATAGTGGAGCGCTTGTATTAGTGCTGGTCCCTGCAATAATGTTGGTTATTGTATGACAGTATGTGTGTGACAGGCCTGGATATAAGTCTCCCTCCTCAGCTAAGGAACAAGAAGAGCACTATAAAAGAACTTTATTGTAAGGTGTTTGTATTACTGCCTTCCCACAGTCTTTTTGTTTAAATAGTTTTTTATTGGGTGTTACAATTTTACAACAAAGAGATAATTCTCTAAACAGCAAAATAACAATTAAATACATGTACACAATAAGACAATATTGACCCATTATTTTCTAAATTAAGGGGAGGGGTGGGGGCGGAAGGGGGTAAGGATGAGGGGAATATGGGGAAGGAAAATAGGATCCTATCGCATGTACAGCTTTTCAAGTTTCCATCGAGCTGGATTAATATAACCGAACTGAGCTTTATATTGCATAGCATAATATACACATGTTCATCAAACACAGTGAAATAGTCAGTTGCCTGGGTAAGAAAGGTACAGAGGGAGGGGTTACCTAGCTGTCAGTTGTGGGTACGGGGTCTCTGTTCCCATAGGAATAGTACATTGACTATAAAATCTTGTTTTCCAGTATACGAATAGTGCATCTTTTCAAGGGTCAGAACATGGTCTACTTCCAGAATCCATTTAGAAATGGAGGGTATCTCTCGGGTCTTCCATAATCTGGGAATCAGTCTTTTAGCACATGTCAGCATTAATAGGAATAGTTTTTTACGGTATGCACAGGGAATCTGGGGAACATGGTTTAGAAGAACGGAGCATGCATTCAGGGAAATGTTAGTACCCAACACCTGGTTCATGTACTGCTCAATTTGCGGCCAAAAGCCAGCCAGACCAGGACAAGACCACCAAATGTGGGTCATAGAGCCTACCTCACCACACCTCCTCCAGCAACTAGAAGAGGCGTTAGGGTAGATGGCACGTAGGCGCTGGGGTGTCAGGTACCAGCGGGCCATAATTTTATAGTTCGCTTCAGCCATAGTTAGGGAAGTGGAGGATGTGTGTATATAATGGAAGCAGCGCTTCCAATCGTCATCAGATAAATTGTTTAGCAATTCCTCATTCCACCTCGCCAGGTATGCGGGGCGTTGTTCTGGGAAGGAGCCCCGTAGGATATTATACGATCTAGACAGGTGTGCTTTTTTGATCTGGGGGTTGGTGCAAAGTTGTTCGAACTGTGTCAGTGGTCTTTGTATATCTGGGTTGAAGGGGCTACTATGAATCGCATGTCTGATTTGAAAGTACGCGTACCAGTTTTGAAAGGGAGACCCCAGCTCTTCATAGAGCAAGGCTCTTTCCTTAATGCCAGCCGGGCCTAGGACTAAATATATAGGTAGATTTTGTAACAATGTATTTGCGCTGGTGTGGGTGAATAGGTCGTGCTGCAAGAATAGATGGTTACCCAATAGCGGAGTCAGAGGGGATACTGAGGAGGATACTCCTCTGAAATGTGTAAGGACATAGTCCCATGTATCAAGAGTAGCTTTAATGTAGTTATTGAGGTATGGTATCTGAGGTCTGGAGTGTTTCAGTAGCCAGGCTAAGTCTCTCATGTTTTTAACTCTAGAGAGATAGCTCTCTATCTGAATCCATACTTTATCCGGGGGAGAGTGGTTCCAAGAAAGTATTCTCGATAAGTGAGCTGCTCTATAATAATTAGTAAGATTAGGGACATTAAGACCACCGTCATCTCTACATAGGCCCAAGGTATGTTGTGCTATTCTAGGTCTCTTATAGGCCCAAATGAATGAATTTATCATTTTCCCTAGCGCTCTGAGATAAGTATTAGGCAAGGCCATCGGTAGGGTCTGAAAAAGATAGAGAAATTTAGGGACAATCATCATTTTGATGGTATTGATCCTGCCTATCCAAGACAGATGCCCCTGTCTGTGCCAGGAGTCTAATGATCTTTTAACCTTTTCTTGGAGTGCTATGTAATTGTCTGAGAATAGTTTGCGGGTGTCTTTCGGAATCACCAAACCCAGGTATTTAAGTTTATCAGTGACAGTGAATTTTGTGAGTTGTGTTATGGCTTCTACTCCCAGTGGTGGTAAATTAAGTGGGATTAGGCCAGATTTCCCCATATTAACGGTGAAGTTTGAAACTTGTTTATACCCCTCAAGTGTTTCAATTAGGGCCGGTAGTGTCGTCTCTGGGGACTGTAGAGTGAGGATCACATCGTCTGCGAATAACAGGCACTTCTGGGTAACATTGCCAAAATCCAGACCTCTGATTGCTACATTGTGTCTGATTTGTATTGCAAGAATTTCCACTGTTTGGGCGAATAGTAAGGGTGATAAAGGGCAGCCCTGGCGTGTGCCATTAGAAATGGGAAATGAATGAGAGATGGTATCATTTATTTTAATTTTGGCGCTTGGATTATGGTATAGGGCCTGGATTCTATTGATAAATGAATTTGGGAGGCCGAATTTCGACAGGGCTTTCCACATAAATTGCCAGTCCACCCTGTCGAAAGCCTTCTCCGCGTCTGTGGAGAGTAAGACTAATGGAATGTGGTAGTCATGGGCGTACTGTAAGGAGTGTAGCAATCTAGTTGTGTTGTCCTTGGCTTCTCGTCCCCTGATAAAGCCAACCTGGTCAGGGTGAATGATTTTTGGTAGTATGTTATTTAACCTGTTTGCAAGGATCTTAGCATAGATCTTCATATCTATATTAATAAGGGAAATTGGTCTATAATTTCCCACAAGATCAGTTGCTTTATCTGGTTTGGGTATGACTGTAATTAAAGCCTCAAGCAGTGATTCTGGAAAAGTTATATCCTGGTCTACGTCAGTGAACAATGTGAGAAGTTGTGGACTTATGTGCTCTAGTAGTAACTGGTAGAATTTGGCCGTAAGGCCATCAGGGCCGGGGGATTTGCCATTGGGTAGTGCCTGGATAGTGGTGATGATTTCTTGTAGAGTAATTGGGGAGTCTAAAAATTCCTTATCGTCGTCTGTTATAGATGGCGTGTCTGTGTTTGCTAAGTATGAGTCTATGAGTTGTGATCTGTCTGGGGATGTCGAGGTTCTCAAGTTATATAGTTTGGAGTAGTAGGAGATAAAGGAATTCGCAATCTCGTCATTATTACTAACAGTCACTCCCGGGGATTGCGTGATAGACCTGATGAAATTAGCATACCTTTGTTTCTTAAGTGATCTGGCCAACAAACGGCCTGCTTTATTATTCTCTATAAAAAATTTGGCTTTGGTGGTTAGGGCTCTCATATGTGCGTTCCGTATAAGGAAATTATTAAGGGTGTCCCTTGCCTCCATGAGAGTAGCGAGTTTTGTGGGGGAGGTTGGGTCTAGTTTATGAATAGACTCCTGCTTAGTAAGGTCATCTGTCAGTGACGTGAACTGGGCCGATCTAAGTTTGCGCTGTTTGGCATTGTGCTTAATCAAAAGCCCACGTATGAAACATTTATAAGCCTCCCAATTGGTTGAGGCAGAAGTGTCCTCCAGTTTATTGAAGGAGAAATATTCCTCTGAAAGCTTTTTTAGTTCGTCAATGGTTTCTTGATTAGTGAGAATAGTGTCATTTAGTCTCCAGAGAGAGGTACCCTGAGAAGCTTTATACCATTTGAACTTGGTGGTAACCATACTGTGATCTGACCAGGGTGTATGTGATATTTTAGAGTAAATAAGATTTGTCAAGAGTGCTTGGCTACATAAAATGTAGTATGAATGTTGGGGGTGGGAAAAGAAGGTAAAATCTTTCCTATTTGTATGCGCTACTCTCCAGGAGTCAAACAGATTAACACTCTGAAGAGCTGCACAATTATTTTTCAAGGAGTAGTTACGCAGGTAAGACTTTCCAGTAGATGTGTCAATGGAGGGGTTCAGAGGGAAGTTGAGGTCGCCCCCCAGAATTATCGGGCCTTTAAAGATATCAAGTAGGGTGTTGGCCAGAGACCTAAAAAAGTTTAGGGTGGGTCTGTTTGGTGCATACACATTAACCAAGGTGACGGGGATCCCATAAGATAGACCAACTAAGATCAGAATCCTGCCCTCCTTATCAGAGTGTTTTTGTAGCAACTCAAAGGGGATGTTGCGCTTGATAGATATGCACACTCCGTTCTTCTTGTGTGGGCCGGAATTACAAAAGTGTTTGTCATAATATCTTGTCGAGAGTGTGGGTTCGGCATGTTTTTTAAAATGGGTTTCTTGGAGCATAACTATATCCAAATTTTTCTTATAAAAATCATGAAAGGCAATAGACCGTTTTTCAGCTGACAAGAATCCTTTTACATTTTGGGTTGCTAATACTAACATGCCTTTTTCTTTGCTTGCCGGCATTTTTATGTTGAGCTAGTAGTTCCTAAAAAGGATGAATGGCCTAATCCAGCAAAAGCTATATAGGATATCAAGTTGAGCAGGTAAGGGGGAATGTGGATAAGAGGGGGAAAGGAGGTAAGAGGGAGGCAGTAGATTGTTACGAACAATTCAGGGAGGATTGATTATAAATAAAATTTTCCAGAGACTGTTGCAGTGCAATATCCGCACAGCTCCTTGCTATCTGTGAGTGAACTTGGGAGCTTTGGTACAAGCCGGGTGTTCGTCAGCTATTGAAGTCACAAGCGGCCTAGGCCGCCAGTTGTCCCAGACATCATGATAAGTGAGTCATTGTCTGATACAGTCAGTCTGTGAGGGCAGTATGGTGAAGTCACAAACTAACGATGTAACAACGGTAGTCGTAAAAGTAATAGGCCTTAACCTGTACTGTTGCATAAATTACAATGTGCATTATTCAGAGCGCAAACATATTGAAGATCTATTCTGTTCTATACATGTGTAGGTAACTAGGTGCTATTGTAACTCAAACAATATCTATGGTATACTTTTAGAACATTAACATAAAAAACATGGCATGAGCAATACATCACAACTACTTAAACTCGGGGTGTTATGGCGTAGTGTAGTAGGAAGACAAACTTAACAAGATCATTAAGAAAATAAATTAAGGCAGTTTACTTCTGTGGTATAAATGCCATACTAAATGCAGAGAGCCTAGTAATCGTTAGTCATTTCTAAGCTATAACTTAAAACATATCGTTAATGTTACCCTCCTGCCATAGTATAGGCGGGTTCATCTGCTTCAGTTTGATTCGGAACCTGCAAAAAAAAAAAATCAGATATTGTTTTGTCTCTTTAAGTCCTTTTAGAAAGTTCTCTTTAGAAGGCGTAGAATTTGGGCTATATCATATAACCCTAATGACTCAGAGGACGGTGCTCCACATGGGCCGTCAAAGAAGTTCATCCTGGGACCTCTTTTTCTATATCATCAGTAGAGGATAAAGTGGTCTGTCTACGTTTATGTTGCGGAGTTGGCAGCTCCGGGCCTTGGCGCCTTTGAGACCTTGGGTTATTTTGCTCACCCAAAAGCCCCTGGTAGGGCTGGGGGTCGTTTTTATCAGGCAGAGAGATGTTTAACAAGTTGCAGAATTTCCCCACGTCAGACATTGACGTGCACTCAATCTTTTTCCCATTCTTTGTGGTGATAATTGACGTAGGGAATCCCCATCTGTAAGGAATGTGTAAGGCACGTAAATGAGTAGTCAAAAACAGAAAGTCTCTCCTCCTTTGGAGGGTTCTTATTGATAGATCTTGGTAGACCTGAATCCTGTGTCCTCTGAATGACAATGCTTGCTGCTTTCTAGCGATGTTATATAGTTCCTCCTTTTGTTTGTAATGTTGGAAATGAACAATAATGTCTCTAGGAGGAGCATCATCGGCTGGTCTAGGGCGTAGAGCCCTGTGTGCTCTATCCAGTGGTATAGCCGGACTCTCTTCTTCAGGGATTGCCATCATCTCTGCAAAAAGGGCTTGCAAGTAGTCTTGAAGATCATTGTTCAGCACCGTCTCCGGGATTCCCCTGAATTGGAGATTACCTCGTCTAGAGCGATTCTCTAAATCATCGATTTTATCTTCTAGCGCCATTACCAGTTGAGTCTGCTCAGATTGCTTGGACCTTCCCACAGTCTTAATTGTTTAGCAGGCCTTCTAGATAGATCTCACAATTCTAGATTCCCATCGGCCTCTAAAGGAGATCTGAAGGTAAGTGTCGCTTAACAATTTTATGTTCAGACGCTGCAGAGATGTAGAGAGGGGGAGGAAAAAATGGCGGATTTTGGCGCCTTTTTATTTAGCGGATCTGAATGTCCCAAGTGTATGCTTAACTTTTTGGGAACCGTCACCCCTCTAGCAACAGTGAGTGTCCTTTTTAAATGCAGGCTTCACCCCTTACATGCAATGTAGGCAAAAGTATGGGCTTTACCTTGTAGGAGTCCAACTCGGGGGCCCAGGAGTAAACGATCACACCGGCAACAGAGGCATTATCTTCCGGGCCCTGCTAGCATGCCCCCAGACCGGACCTAAATCAGAATACGCCGGATTGCTTCACCGACTCCACCGGTGAGAGTGCAGAGCAGGGACAGCACAGCAAAGGCGTCACAGAGTCGGCGATCCTAAGATTGCAGCCGCAACTCAAATTTTCCACAGAGAGGGAGTCCCGGCACCACTGGGGTTAGCTTTGTAAAAGCAGCAGGCTTCTTCACTGAAACCACTCCAGAGAGGATCCCCGACCCTCCGAAGTGAAGGATGTAAGCAGCAGGACTGTCTGGTGCGCTAAATAAGTCTCTTGCAAGAATAGGGAGAACAAGTAGGCACCTCACAGACTTCGGCTCTCAAGCACAGCAGAGGCGCCACAAAGTCAGCGATCCAAAGAGAGCAGCCACAACTCAAATATTCCAAAGAGAGGTAGTCCCAGCACTACTAGGGTTAGTTTGGTAGAAGCAACAGAGTTCTTCACAAAAATCACTCCAGAGCGGATCCCCGACCCTCCGGAGTGAAATATGCAGGCAGCGAGACTGTCTGATGTGTTGAATAGGCCTCCTGTCAGAGTAGCGAAAACGAGCTGGCAACTCACAAACTTTGGCTCTTAAGTGAATAAGATAAGCTTAGAAAATTATACCTAGCTTCTAAGAACACTTTTTTTATGCTGTGTCTCAGCTAAATACTGTTTAAATTTGGGTCTGCGAGCAAAGATCTAAACACAGACGTCTTCACAGCATGGCGGTTGGCTCCGCCCCCTCAAAAAAAAAAAATCTTTTTACCGTTGCTACTTCAAAAACGTAACAAATATACAAATATACGAGCCTCTCTTAACATACTGAGTGTGTTTCAGTGCATCTATTAACAGCATTATAACTTGCACAAGTGCTACAGGATAAATCTATAGATAATGTACAAACCAATATAGCGACTTACCTGTCATTTTAATGTGACTCTGTATTTTTTGGATCTATTAGTTTAGTACAGAAGTAACTAAGTAACTTTCAGCATTATTACCCCCTAGTATAGAGGAGGTTAATATTTAGTTGTACTTACAAACAAGCCAATATAGGCTAAGTGATTTATTATTAACAGTACAACAAATTATAACACAAAATAATTCAACTGTACTATAACAGATCTTTTTTGATACCATTTACTTGAAGTTATTAAATATAAGAATATACACAGGAAGAGTGTTTTTAATTTAAGTGTGGGCAGCAGGACATCACTAATACTTGCTGTCTTTTAATAAAACAGAATAAAAGTTATTTTTTATCTTTTCTTGTATTTTACTTTGACCAAGCATCATAGTAATAGTGCTTAAAAGCATACTTTTTCTGAAATACTTACACATAGTAAGTTCTGTCTGTTTTGTTATACTGACTGACAATCCCTTCTCCAGGCCTTCCTGAAGAAAATATACAATTCTAGGAATTCTAATTCTACTCCAAGAGTAGCCCTTAGATTCACACCAATAAAGATATTTACGCCATATCTTATGGTAAATATTTCTTGTAACTGGGTTGCAAGCCTGAATCATGGTCTCAATGACCGACTCGGAAAAACCACGCTTAGACAGAATTAAGCATTTAATCTTCAAGCAGTCAGCTTCAGAGAAACAAGATTTGGATGAAGGAAGGGACCCTGAATCAGGCGGTCCTTCCTCAGAGGAAGCCTTGAAGGTTGGAGAGATGACATCTAAGTCTGCAAACCAGATCCTGCGATGCCATGCAGGGGCTATTATAATCACTGACGCACTCCCCTGTTTGATATGAGTAATGACTCGTGGAAGGAGAGCAAACAGAGGAAACAGGTATGCCAACCTGAAAACCCAAGGAACCGCCAGAGCATCTATCAGAATTTCCTGCAGATCTCTTGACCTTGAACCATACCTTGGAAGCTTGGCGGGACACTATCAGATCTAACTCCGGCACCCCCCATTTGGGGACTAAGCTGGAAAACACCTTCGTATGGAGTTCCCACTCCCCAGGATGAAAAGTCTGTCTGCTCAGAATCTCCGCTTCCTGGTTGTCTACTCCTGGAATGTGGATTGCAGATAGACAGCAATTGTGGGTCTCTGCCCACTGAAGAACGAGTAACCTCCTTCATGGCGAAGGAACTCCGAGTTCCTCCCTGGTGATTGATGTAAGCCACAGAGGTTATGTTGTCTGACTGGAACCTGATAAACTGGGTTGAGGACAATTGAGGCCAAATTAATAGAGCATTGTAAATCATCCTCAACTCCAAGATGTTGATGGGAAGAGCAGACTCCTCCCGAGTCCAAAGGCCCTGAGCTTTTAACCAGTTCCAGACTGCTCCCATGCCCAGCAAGCTGGCGTCCGTGGTCTCGATCACCCAGGAAGGTCTTCAAAAGCATGTGCCCTGAGACAGATGTTCCTGAGAAATCCCCCACGGGAGAGAATCCCTTGACGGCTAATCTAACACTATTCTCTGAGAAAGATCTGCATGGTCGCCATTCCATTGTCTAAGCATGCACAAATAGAGAGCGATCATATGGAATCGAGCAAAAGGAATGATATCCATGGACACCATCAGGCCGATTACCTCCATACATTGAGTCACTGAAGGACAAACAGAAGCCGGAAGAGAGAGGCAAGAGGAAATTATTTGTTTTTCCTGACCTCTGTCAGAAAAATCTTCATCATTAGAAAATCTATAAAGGTCCCTAAGCACAATACTCTTGTAGCAGGAGAAAGGGACCTTTTTTTCCAGAATCACATTCCATACGTGGGAACGAAGAAAAGACAACAATATCTCTGTGTGAGATTTTGCTAGTTGAAAAGAGAGTGCCTGAACCAATATGTCGTCCAGGTAGGGTGCCACAGCAATTCCACAAAAACAGATCATTGCCAAAACAGCCCCCAGAACCTTTGAAAAAATTCTGGGAGCCATGGCTAGACCAAATGGAAGGGCCACAAACTGGAATCAGCTGCAGGTTTCTTTGATTGTTTCCCCTTGTTCCTAGACTGATTTGGTTTCCAAGAAGACTTGGATTGTTCCTGCTTGGAGGAAGAAGGGCACGGCTTTCCTCTGAAGTAACAAAAGGAATGAAAATTACTCTGACGTCCTTTAGGCCTATTCTTATTTTGAGGTACAAAAGACCCTTTTCCACCCGTAATATCAAAGATAATTTCTGCCAAACTGGGTCCAAACAAGGTTTTGCCCTTGTGAGGAATCACCAGAAGCTTGACTTTAGAGGAAATGTCCGCAGACTAGGATTTCAACCATAACGCCCTGCCGGCTAGAACAGCAAAACTAGAAGTTTTAGCTCCTAGTCTAACAACCTGTAAAATGGCATCTGCAATAAAGGAATTGGCCAACTTAAGAGCTTTAATCCGATCCTGAATTTCATCCAAGGAAGTCTCTACTTGAAGAGAATCAGACAAGGCGTTGAACCAATAAGATGCCGCACTAGTCACGGTGGCAATACATACCGCAGGTTGCCATTGGAGACCTTGATGAACATAAATCTTTTCTAAATAAGCCTCCAGCTTCTTGTCCATCAGATCCTTAAAAGAGCAGCATTCCTCAATAGGATTAGTGGTTCTCTTAGCCAGAGTGGAAATGGCCCCTTCAACTTTGGGTAGAGTATACCAAGGGTCTTTAATGAAGTCCTCAACAGGAAACATTTTCTTAAAAATGGGAGACGGGAAAAAGATGATATAATCTTCCTAGCACGGTCCGGCACAGGAAAAACCTACAAAGTGGAAGGTTCATCAAAGAAACTATTAAGTTTACTAGATTTCTTAGGAGTGACAACGACAGGGGTATAGGAGTCATCTAAAGTAGCTAAAACTTCCTTTAACAATACACAAAGGTGTTCAAGCTTAAATCTGAACGAAACCACCTCATTCTCAGAAGAAGGAAATATACTTTCCGAATCTGAGATTTAACCTCAGAAAGTTCCGATGTAGCTTCCTCATTAGACTTATGAGAAAGGGAAACTTGGGAAGCAGAACTGAGGACAAGCACCTTATTTTCTGAATTTCTAGATTTTCTCTTGCGTTTTCCCTGTAATCTAGGAATGGCAGCAAATGCTGCAGATACCGCTGAAGATACCTGGGCAGAAATTTCTGCTTTCAAATAAACTCCACTAGGAGTTATAGAGGAACCACAGGGTACTGCATGTGATGCCATTGAGGCTTGAGACGTAGCAGTAGAGAGCTGAGGTATTATTTTAACAGCATCATCCTGAGAGACATTAGGATCAAAGCTCAAAAATTTTACTTTTATTTTGCAAGGTTTTCTTGACACATGAAGAATAAAATTGGATAGGAGCTGCAATTTGTGCATCTAAACAAAGCATGAATTCATGAGAGCAGGCTCTTGCTCCATATCAGACATGTTGTAAAACAGTAAATAAACTTGTATAGATAAGTTTCAAAGATTTTAATATTCAATTAAAATAAGCCAAGGAAAAAAATCACTTTAAATTTTATCCCAAATTAGGATCGTTCCCCAGCTAAAATTATGTGAGAAAAGTTAAGAAAAAACATTTAATAAAAAAACTTTTTCCTAAGAAACGTTATGAAGTAAAGCCGGTCATGTGACCGCAACTGCCAAGCTCAAATTACTGCTGCGACACAGAGAGGCACTAAAAATAGCTTCCTGGTACACTGAGTACCAGAAATAACCATTTTTTTCAAACCGGACAGTTTAAAATGTTAAATCGGTTTATTTTAAAGCAAAGGAGAAATGAATAAGCTGCTGAATTAGAAAATTCAGCCTTACTTTCAGTTTAAACTTGTATTGTTTTATTAAGTAAATATATGTCAGAAAATAAAGCCTAATAAAAATATTTTACCCTTTCTTTTTAAAAGAGTTTAAATGTTAGTCTCACACATGCTACAGTGCCTGCTTCATGTCCAGTGTAACCCATACAACATGATTATCTATGTCCCAATAAAAAAAACAGTGTCTTTTAATTTGTTAAGTGCATGGTCTCCCCAAATGGAAGAAAAGGCACTTACCTGCTCCGCTGTTACAAGGTATGAGAAGACACAGATCTTCATAGAGACCTTTGAAAAAGAAAGAACAGAGTAGCCAACTCTGGCTTTCTAAACTAGTGCAGCAATTGTTAGGAAAACTCAGTAAGTACATCTTTACAAGTTCCTAACTGCTTTAAAGCCACCACTACCCGACTGCAAGGAATGACGTGGAATACGGCTATACCCTAAAACTTGCTTGTATATGAAATCAAAAATTTTCTTCAGACACCTAAACTTCACCTCCTTCATGCACCGAAGGCAAAGAGAATGACTGGGGGTTGTGGGCAAGGGAGTGATACTTAACAGTTTAACTGTGGTGCTTTTTGCCTCCTCCTGCTGGCCAGGAGTGATATTCCTAACAGTAATTACTCAAGCCGTGGACTCACCATATCTTAGGAAAGAAAATATATTAGTTTGCAAGTAAAATCACATAATTCTTTTATTTATAAAAAGTTAATATTTTATAATAAAAGATTTATAATCCTAATTAGTATTGTCTGTTCCTCCGCCCCCCTTCATTTCCTATTTTGGCTGGGCTGTAATGTATAGAACAGTCCCACCCACTCTCCACGCTTTCTAAGGGCTTTAAAGGGGCTGGACTTTGATTGTCAAATGACACACATGCTGATTGGATGTTCACTAGAATTGTCATTCAAAATAAAAATGAAAGAGTTCATCCTAGTGGGCCGGCATAACATTGCAATCGAAGCATTACTATATGCACTAATTTAACCCTTTAACAGATGGATTAAAAACAGAAAAGGTACACATATACTTTTTTAATTGCAAAGGTTAAATATATGGCATTTGATAATTAAGATTTACCAACATTTTAAAGTGTTCTGACGACTGTTTCATTTAAAATCCTTAATTTTTCATTCAACATAATGGAGTTCTTCTAATTCTTAGAGTTCTTCTAATTCAATTTGACTTTATATATTAACATCTATCATCAATTTGACTATATATTCAAGGATAAACCTTTTTTATCCTTTTATTTAAACATTAATTACCTGAATTGACTGATGAACCTTTAATTAGGGTTTCAGGTATTTGAAATGCAGTATTTTGCTGGACTACTAAAAAAATGTTTCACTAGGCAAATCCAGTTGTTTTAAATACTGACTCATTGTAGTCAGCCAGGTGGTTTTCGAGATTTTTTCAATTTTTCCAGCATGCTTGTTAAATACTGTTGGCTTGGGGTATAAAGAGCTCAATACTTAATTTGTCTTTTGTCATCAAGATATCCTCAGGCCGAGTTGGACCTTAAACGACTGCGCGATCCTCTGCAGGTTCATCTCCCTGTTCAACAAATTGATCATAAAGATTGATCACTGTAAAACCTGTGGATATTGTTGCCTTTGAAGGAAAAGCATTACAGGTGGCAGCTGGGCAGTGGGGTAGGGAGGGGATTGTTCTCTTTACTCTTTTACTCTTTATGTGTATTAATATATAACAATATGTAAATATAAGTAACCTTGTTTTTATTATTTCTCCTATGTATGGAAGGGTCAGTTTCAGCAGTTATGTATCAAAAAAAGGGGATTAAAAGGGACATAAAGTCAAAATGAAACTTTTTGGTTCAGGTAGGGCATTCAATTTTGATTGGTAGCTAAACAAATATGCTTCTTGTAATTTGCTAAACTAGATGTGTTCTTTTAGGTTGCAGTAGTGAATTACTGCTCTGGAACTAACTTTATGTGTTTAACTCTTTTGTAGGATTTAAACACATAGATATATGCAAGGAACAGCTGTTATAAAATTCTTTAATTTATCAAGGCATTTTTTGTGTATATATAGTTAATTGTCCTTTATTGTCATTTTAAAACCAAGATAAACGTATTTCCTCAAATTTTCCAGTAGATGACACCAGAGTGCAATAGAACGCTGCAGAGAAAAATTATCCCAAAGCATTGACTAATGCATTGAGTTCAGTAAAAAAAATGTAGCACAATAAAATTATGTATAAACTGAGAAACTGGGCTTCTGGATGTCTCTAAGTGTAAATGGTCTAGCATACAGTTTAGCAGGTCAAACTTAGTTGATACATTTTCAGTTATTCTCCAGTTATTTTCTGCTACATGTATGAAGTTACAAGTGTGCAGCAATGTAAGCAATCTAGGGACATCCTAAAACATTTAATGTGAAAATGGCTTAATGTAGCTTAATGAGCAAAACAGTGGCCAAATATTAATCAATTGCATCATAATTTTGCACAACCCAAGATTTCCACTATCCAAGCCTATCCTAGAGGTTTCATGGATTTTGGTTTCCCACAAGGCAAATGAGTGACAGTAAGCTTTTTTGGGGAGCTTAGGCCTAGATTTAGAGTTGGGCCGTAGCCGTGAAAACCAGCGTTAGAGGCTCCTAACGCTGGTTTTAGGCTACCGCCGGTATTTGGAGTCAGTCGGGAAAGGGTCTAACGCTCACTTTCCAGCCGCGACTTTTCCATACTGCAGATCCCCTTACGTCAATTGCGTATCCTATCTTTTCAATGGGATTTTTCTAACTCCGGTATTTAGAGTCGTGGCTGAAGTGAGCATTAGAAATCTAACGACAAAACTCCAGCCGCAGAAAAAAGTCAGTAGTTAAGAGCTTTCTGGGCTAACGCCGGTTTATAAAGCTTTTAACTACTGTGCTCTAAAGTACACTAACACCCATAAACTACCTATGTACCCCTAAACCGAGGTCCCCGCACATGCCGCCACTCGATTACATTTTTTTAACCCCTAATCTGCGACCGCCACCTACGTTATCTTTATGTACCCCTAATCTGCTGCCCCTAACACCGCCGACCCCTATATTATATGTATTAACCCCTAACCTGCCCCCCACAACGTCGCCGCCAGCTACCTACAATAATTAACCCCTAATCTGCTGACCGCCACCTACGTTATCCTTATGTACCCCTAATCTGCTGCCCCTAACACCGCCGACCCCTATATTATATTTATTAGCCCCTAATCTGCCCCCCTCAACGTCGCCTCCACCTGCCTACACTTATTAACCCCTAATCTGCCGAGCGGATCTCACCGCTACTATAATAAAGTTATTAACCCCTAATCCGCCTCACTCCCGCCTCAATAACCCTATAATAAATAGTATTAACCCCTAATTTGCCCTCCCTAACATCGCCGACACCTAACTTCAATTATTAACCCCTAATCTGCCGACCTAATCTCGCCGCTACTGTAATAAATGGATTAACCCCTAAAGCTAAGTCTAACCCTAACCCTAACACCCCCCTAAGTTAAATATAATTTAAATCTAACAAAATAAATTAACTCTTATTAAATAAATTATTCCTATTTAAAGCTAAATACTTACCTGTAAAATAAACCCTAATATAGCTACAATATAAATTATAATTATATTATAGCTATTTTAGGATTTATATTTATTTTACAGGTAACTTTGTATTTATTTTAACCAGGTACAATAGCTATTAAATAGTTAAGAACTATTTAATAGCTGAAATAGTTAAAATAATTACAAAATTACCTGTAAAATAAATCCTAACCTAAGTTACAATTAAACCTAACACTACACTATCAATAAATTAATTAAATAAAATACCTACAATTACCTACAATTAAACCTAACACTACACTATCAATAAATTAATTAAATACAATATCTACAAATAAATACAATGAAATAAACTAACTAAAGTACAAAAATAAAAAAGAACTAAGTTACAAAAAATAAAAAAATATTTACAAACCACAGAAAAATATTACAACAATTTTAAACTAATTACACCTACTCTAAGCCCCCTAATAAAATAAATACCCCCAAAATAAAAAAATGCCCTACCCTATTCTAAATTACAAAAGTTCAAAGCTCTTTTACCTTACCAGCCCTGAACAGGGCCCTTTGCGGGGCGTGCCCCAAAAAATTCAGCTCTTTTGCCTGTAAAAAAAACACATACAATACCGCCCCCCAACATTACAACCCACCACCCACATACCCCTAATCTAACCCAAACCCCCCTTAAATAAACCTAACACTAAGCCCCTGAAGATCTTCCTAGCTTATCTTCACCATACCAGGTTCACCGATCGATCCAGAAGAGCTCCTCTGATGTCTTGATCCAAGCCCAAGCGGGGGGCTAAAGATGTCCATGATCCGGCTGAAGTCTTCATCCAAGCGGGAGCTGAAGAGGTTCATGATCCGGCTGAAGTCTTCTATCAACGGCATCTTCAATCTTCTTTCTTCCGGATCCATGTTCATCCCGCCGACGAGGAACATCCATCTTCACCGACGACTTCCCGACGAATGACGGTTCCTTTAAGGGACGTCATCCAAGATGGCGTCCCTCGAATTCCGATTGGCTGATAGGATTCTATCAGCCAATCGAAATTAAGGTAGGAAAATTCTGATTGGCTGATGGAATCAGCCAATCAGAATCAAGTTCAATCCGATTGGCTGATCCGATCAGCCAATCAGATTGAGCTCGCATTCTATTGGCTGATCGGAACAGCCAATAGAATGCAAGCTCAATCTGATTGGCTGATTGAATCAGCCAATCGGATTGAACTTGATTCGTCGGGAAGTCGTCGGTGAAGATGGGAAGTCGGCGGGATGAACATGGATCCAGAAGAAAGAAGATTGAAGATGCTGTTGATAGAAGACTTCAGCCGGATCATGGACCTCTTCAGCTCCCGCTTGGATGAAGACTTCAGCCGGATCATGGACATCTTCAGCCCCCCGCTTGGGCTTGGATCAAGACATCGGAGGAGTTCTACTGGATCGATCGGTGAACCTGGTATGGTGAAGATAAAGTAGGAAGATCTTCAGGGGCTTAGTGTTAGGTTTATTTAAGGGGGGTTTGGGTTAGATTAGGGGTATGTGGGTGGTGGGTTGTAATGTTGGGGGGGGGTATTGTATGTGTTTTTTTTACAGGCAAAAGAGCTGAATTCTTTGGGGCATGCCCCGCAAAAGGCCCTGTTCAGGGCTGGTAAGGTAAAAGAGCTTTGAACTTTTGTAATTTAGAATAGGGTAGGGCATTTTTTTATTTTGGGGGTCTTTGTTATTTTATTAGGGGGCTTAGAGTAGGTGTAATTAGTTTAAGATTGTTATAATATTTTTCTGATGTTTGTAAATATTTTTTTATTTTTTGTAACTTAGTTCTTTTTTATTTTTTGTACTTTAGTTAGTTTATTTCATTGTATTTATTTGTAGATATTGTATTTAATTAATTTATTGATAGTGTAGTATTAGGTTTAATTGTAGGTAATTGTAGGTATTTTAGTTAATTAATTTATTGATAGTGTAGTGTTAGGTTTAATTGTAACTTAGGTTAGGATTTATTTTACAGGTAATTTTGTAATTATTTTAACTATTTTAGCTATTAAATAGTTCTTAACTATTTAATAGCTATTGTACCTGGTTAAAATAAATACAAAGTTACCTGTAAAATAAATATAAATCCTAAAATAGCTATAATATAATTATTATTTATATTGTAGCTATATTAGGGTTTATTTTACAGGTAAGTATTTAGCTTTAAATAGGAATAATTTATTTAATAAGAGTTAATTTATTTTGTTAGATTTAAATTATATTTAATTTAGGGGGGTGTTAGTGTTAGGGTTAGACTTAGCTTTAGGGGTTAATCCATTTATTACAGTAGCGGCGAGATTCGGTCGGCAGATTAGGGGTTAATAATTGAAGTTAGGTGTCGGCGATGTTAGGGAGGGCAGATTAGGGGTTAATACTATTTATTATAGGGTTATTGAGGCAGGAGTGAGGCAGATTAGGGGTTAATAACTTTATTATAATAGCGGTGCGGTCCGCTCAGCAGATTAGGAGTTAATAAGTGTAGGTAGCTGGCGGCGACGTTGTGGGGGGCAGATTAGGGGTTAATAAATATAATATAGGGGTCGGCGGTGTTAGGGGCAGCAGATTAGGGGTACATAGCTATAATGTAGGTGGCGGTGGTGTACGGAGCGGCAGATTAGGGGTTAATAATAATATGCAGGTGTCAGCGATAGCGGGGGCGGCAGATTAGAGGTTAATAAGTGTAAGGTTAGGGGTATTTAGACTTGGGGTACATATTAGAGTGTTAGGTGCAGACGTAGGAAGTGTTTCCCAATAGAAAACAATGGGGCTGCGTTAGGAGCTGAACGCTGCTTTTTTGCAGGTGTTAGGATTTTTTTCAGCTCAAACAGCCCCATTGTTTTCTACGGGGGAATCGTGCACGAGCACGTTTTTGAAGCTGGCCGCGTTCGTAAACACCGCTGGTATCGAGAGTTGAAGTTGCGTTAAATATGCTCTACGCTCCTTTTTTGGAGCCTAACGCAGCCATTCTGTGAACTCTAAATACCAGCGGTATTTAAAAGGTGCGGCCAGAAAAAAGCCAGCGTAGCTAACGCACCCCTTTGGCCGCAAAACTCTAAATCTAGGCGTTAATGTGGCTTAACGTACAAAATTGAACTTAGATGTTAACCAATTTCCCCCAAATTTCCCAAAATTCATTAATCTATCTATTCAAACATATTCTGAAAATTTTAGGACATTTGATAAAACTTACCAAAAGTTATTTGCATTTAACTATTTTTTTACATTCCTAAAACATTTAATGTGAACAGCTTAATGTAAAAAGAGCTTAATGTACCAAAATTCACCTAAACATCAATCAACTGGCACAAACTCAGTTTGTCACTTTCCAAGCCTATCCTAGAAGTTTCATGGATTTTGGTTTCCCACAAGGCAAATGAGTGACATTAAGCTTGTTTTATGGGGAGCTTAATGTGGCTTAACGTACAAAATTGAACTTAGATGTTAACCAATTTCCCTCAAACTGCTCTGAGCAGGCGGACAGAGATAGCTGTAATTCAACCCGATCGGGTTGATTGACACCCCCTGCTGCCAATTTGCCTCAAGTCTGCAGGGGGCGGCATTGCATCAGCAACTCACAAGAGCTGCTAATGCAATGCTGAATACCGAGAGTGTATTTCTCTCCTCATTCTGCGAGGTATGTCGGACCTGATCTGCACTGTCGGATCAGGTCTGACAAACCTTTGATAAATATCCCCCTTAATGTAAGCAGCTTAATGTAAAAAGAGCTTAAGGTACCAAAATTCACCTAAACATCAATCAATTGCCTTGAAACTTGGCACAAACTCAGTTTGTCACTTTCCAAACCTATCCTAGAAGTTTCATGGATTTTGGTTTCCCACAAGGCAAATGAGTGACATTAAGCTTGTTTTTTGGGGAGCTTAATGTGGCTTAACATACAAAATTTAATTTAGATGTTAACCAATTTCCCCCAAACTGCTCACAATACATTAATCTATCTATTCAAACATATTCTGAAAGTTTAAGGACATTTGATAAAACATACCAAAAGTTATTTGCATTTAACTATTTTTTTACATTCCTAAAACATTTAATGTAAGCAGCTTAATGTAAAAAAGAGCTTAATGTACCAACATTTGCCTAAACATCAATCAATTGCCTGGAAACTTGGCACAAACTCAGTTTGTCACTTTCCAAACCTATCCTAGAAGTTTCATGTATTTTGTTTTCCCACAAGGCAAATAAGTGACATTAAGCTTGTTTTTTGGGGGAGTTTAATGTGGCTTAACAAAGTGTCAAGATTTAAAATGTTGAAATGTGTGACATAATATACCCTTCCGCGATCTTAATCTGACGCAGATCAATGCTTGCGTCATCCCAGATCTTTCGAATACACATTCGACTCTATATGACCCTTTTTCCAATTTACCAAACATTTAACAGGTACGCTTGTGTATATTCTAACACAGCGTACCTATCGTTCAAACCACCACTCTTGAGGCCGTGGATGCCATAGAAATGAATGGGAGTCTGAAAACACAGAAATGTTATATTTCATACTGCAAGACGATGAAGCATATTAGATAATAAAAGTAAATTTTAAACTTGATTAAAATTCTATACTCTTTCTAAATCAAACAATATTATTGCTCCAAACTTGGTGCAAAGTATTGCTTCAATTTTTATGCACTAGTAGATATAGGGATAAAAATAAAATACATTACTACTTATGGATTATGTTACATCTTTGTCTATCATTACAAAGCAAGAGGACAATATTATTGCTCCAAACTTGGTGCACTAGTAGATATAGAGATAAAAATTAAATAAATACATAACATAATATAGCTAACTTCATTTTTTATTTTTTTATTTTTGGATAAATCTATATGCACCATGTTTAAGGCATGTAATATAAGTCCCACTCTCCACTTCGCACCAAATTTGATGCAACACTTTTTGCAACAAATAAAACACAATACTCCTAGACAACCCACACACTAGTGAATTTTTCAACCACTTTTGATTGGGATATGCATAATCACATGATTTATGATATCAGCCAATCAAATTTAAATATACATTGTATAGTATCACTAACGAATACAATTGCTCGATACTTGTCATTGTCATTCATTACTCATCAGAACTTGTAAGTGCCATCTGTTACATTGTGTATTATACTTTGAAAGTATGTATATGTGTATTTATTAAAGATAATCATTGATGCTGACATTAGGACACACAGTGTAATATTTTAGACAATGATTTTAAAATTCGAATGATGTTTGATACAATATAATCTTAAGCTGATAGCTCAAAGGGATAGCCCACCTAACATTAAACTGTCATGATTCAGATACAGCAGAAATTAACATCACCTCTTTACTGTCATGCTATTTTTAGTGTATTTCTTCCTTCTCTTGAATTTCATTTTCATTAAGAAATGTCATCTTATATGCCAGTTGATTGTATAACACCTGTGTAGAGGTGGTTTTTAAAATTAGATTGCAATCAGGAGGAGTTACTCAGGTACAGAGAGAAAACTTGCACAGCTCTTAAAATATCCATTGATTGCAAATAAATACATATGATACCCTGATGACATGTTATATTCGCAATTATTCCTGCTCAGAATAATAATACATTTACACTATATACATACAGTATAGTGGTATAAATAAACACAGAGATATGAAAGACAACATTGTTTAGAGAAATAAAAAGGAATTAAGTGGCATGTAAATATAAATATGTTTGCAAAAGATTTCTGACATAACACACACACACATATATATATACTAGTCCTAAAGCCCGTTCACACGGGCCATTTTTTGCAGTACAGCAGTCCCACCCCTTGCCCTCCCTCCCCCTCTCTTTTACTCTCTCTCTCCCCCTCTCTTTTGCTCTCTCTCCCCCTCTCTTTTGCGCTCTCTCCCCCTCTCTTTTGTGCTCTCTCTCTCCCCCTCTCTTTTGTGCTCTACCCCTCTCTTTTGTGCTTTCTCTCTCCCCCTCTCTTTTGTGCTCTCTCTCCCCCCCTCTCTTTTGCGCTCTCTCTCCCCCCTCTCTTTTGTGCTCTCTCCCCCCTCTCTTTTGCGTTATCTCTCCCCCCTCTCTTTTGCGCTCTCTCCCCCCTCTCTTTTGCACTCTCTCTTTCTCCCCCTCTCTTTTGCACTCTCTCTCTCCCCCCTCTCTTTTGCTCTCTCTCTCTCCCCCTCTCTTTTGCTCTCTCTCTCTCCCCTCTCTTTTGCTCTCTCTCTCTCCATCTCTCTCTTTTGCACTCTCTCCCCCTCTCTATTGCTCTCTCTCCTCCCTCTCTATTGCTCTCTCTCCCCCTCTTTTGCTCTCTATCCCCCTCTATCTCTCTCCACCTCTCTTTCTCTCTCCCCCCCCTCTCTCTCCCCTCTCTCTCTCCCCCTCTCTCTTTCTCCCGCTCTCTCTCTCCCCCTATCTCTCCCCCCTCTCTCTCTCCTCCCTCTCTCTCTCTCCCCCTCTCTCTATCTCCCCCCCCTCTCTCTCACCCCTCTCTCTCTCCCCCTCTATTCTATTGCTCTCTCTCCCCCTTTTCTTTTGTTCTCTCTTCCCCTCTCTTTTCTTCTCTCTCTTTCCCCTCTTTCTCTCTTTCTAAGGCCAGGTGCGGATGAGGTCTGCCAGACCTCACTGCAGGCTCGCCAGAAACATGGGCCCTCAAGCTCCGTTCGGAGCTTGATAGGCCCCTAAATGTTTTAGGATAGAAAAAAAATAGTTAAATGCAAATAACTTTTGGTATGTTTTATCAAATATCCTAAAACTTTCAGAATATGTTTGATCAGATAGACTAATCTATTGTGAGCAGTTTGGGGGAAATTGGTTAACATCTAAGTTCAATTTTGTACGTTAAGCCACATTAAGCTCCCTAAAAAACAAGCTTAATGTCACTCATTTGCCTTGTGGGAAACCAAAATCCACAAAACTTCTAGGATAGGGTTGGATAGTGGAAATCTTTAGTTGTGCATAATTATGCAGCAATTGATTAACATTTGGCCACTTTTTTCCTCATTAAGCCATTTTCACATTAAATGTTTTAGGATGTCCCAGCAAGTTGTAGCAGATTGTGATATTCAGTTCTGCATTAAGCCTGCATTAAGCCTGCATTAGCAGAATGATCTCACATTCTATTGCTCTAATTCATTAGAACATGTCATTAATAGCCAAATGTTGTTGCTTTGATTAGTGTTTATAAACTCATAAATACTAAACAAATTCCTATGTAATTTAACTAAAAATGCAATTCTCATCTAACTTTAGTCTGAGGGGTTATGTGTAGCATACGTTTGAATATAATTTAATGTGTCCCACAGTTAATCCCACCATTAGTGGCTGGAAGGTAGTGTGGTAGGTTCACTTATTAGCTTTTACTTTTCCCACACGTTTATTATTACATGGGAGCTCATAGTCACAAATATGGAGCCAGTAAATCCCTCTCTGTGAAAAATACCCACCTGTTGCTTACCCAGCAATCGCCTAGATTATGAGTGGTGCGCTAACTGTAGCGCAAGTACAATATGGTATTTTGTTAGGCTCCTTAGAGTGTCTTCAGTCTCTCTCTAGCATCACCAGTTCTTATGTTATTAAATAGTATTAATAGTAATAAATAACTGTTCAAGTGGCCCCTATGGGAGAAGAACACTTGGCTAGTGGCCCCTGGATACAATGAGCTTGATGCCCCTGCTCTAGAACTTCCTTCTGAAGTGATCAGTGTTACCATTAGGGAGACATAATGTGAGACAGACGGATGGAAGTGCAATGCTTACAGTGCATTGTATATGAAAATAAAAAATAAAAAAAATAAAAACTAAGCTGATCCTATATTATTATTGCAGGGAGAGGTAAGCAGACTTTTTTTTTTATTATTTTTAAAAACATCACATTAATTAAATGCAGTTCCAGTCAAGCGCATGTTAAATTAATGTGCTTAGCACATTGGGGGTTAAGATTTTGGTACAGACAATTGTGATTTAAGAGATATGTGATGGAAAGTAAAAATAACACGTGTTCTATTCCAATCACTACTCATCTTTTATGTTTAATACATTAAAGAGCGATTAAACTCATATACCAGTAATTAAGCACTGTATTGCAAAATGAATGCTTTGAAATAATTTAACACTGTTATTTCTTTTGCACAATTTACATTTTGCAGTTCAAGGATACATCTCTTGAAAATCAATGATCATGGTCTCTTTGCTGAGGCACACTAATGTGTATTGCGGACAACGTTCGACTGAGGGAACCCTTCTTTATTTTTGCTATATATACTATATACTTTAGTTCATCAGCAGTTTTCAATTTTAAGTATAAATAATAGCACAGTGTGGCCATTAACACAACGCTATTGCTTTTTTGATATTCCTTAGGTGCACTACCGAGCCGCACTCTCAATATCTGGTAGTTTTCCTTCTATTTTCTATTAGCGCATTTGGAAGCTGCTCTTAGAACTGACGGCACTATAGTTAATTCTGTCCCGCCACACTCTTTCCGCTCTAACTATTTGGCAGCCATTTTAAGTTTTTCTGATAAATGAAATGACTGATTTCCTCAATCTGTTCAGTTGGAAGTAGATAAGAAACTATTCTAGAGTGGTTACAGACATTTAAAGTGAATGTAAATTTTGATGCTAAAGTGCCCGGTTTTTAAAAATTCAATTAAAAACAAGGGCACTTTAATTCATCAAAATTTACATTTCACTTGTTGTGAAGAAATACCTTTTAAACTTGACAGCAGCTCCAGCTTCCTCCGGTCGTCGCGATCCATTTATGATGTTAGAAATGATGGATAGGTCATACTCCAATAACGGCTTCCTCCTGGGGGAATCAGTGTCTGATTCAATGCCTTGATTGGAGGAAGCCAGATTCATCATTTTAGACCCAGGAAGACGCTTTGCGACGGATGGAGGATGCTGGAGCTGCTGTCAAAATTAAAAGGTAAGTTTTTTTCACAACACGAGTGAAATGTAAATTTTGATGAATTAAAGTGCCCCTGTTTTTAATTGAATTTTTACAAACCGGGCACTTTAGCATCAAATTTACATTCACTTTAAAGCTTTCTTCTGCTGTACCTTAGTTGTTACTAAATGTTATGTACAGAAGAGGGCTCTGTAGCAGTTTTTACTGTACTGTTTATTTTATTTAAATAATGGTTTATTTCCATGCTGTGTATTTCTGCACTATGTTTAACAAAGACATTTTACAGAATTTAACCATTTCCAATAAACCTTAGGCCCTATACCTGTGCTTCACCTATCAATAGTGTGTAGAGGGTAAGATATAGATTTTTCATATTAGAACATAGTTGATTTACTGTTGTGTATATTTAAATTTGCACAGTTCAGTTGCTTTGGTGGCCTTGTATTTATTTGTCTGTGTTTTTATAAGTATACTTCATGGACCTTGCTGCAACTGTCCCCTTTTATATATGTTTAGCTAATTTAGAAAGTAGATCAATTCATTACTTAAAGGGACAGTCTACACCAGCATTTTTATTGTTTTAAAAGATAGATAATCCCTTTATTACCCATTACCCAGTTTTGCATGACCAATACAGTTTTATTAATATACTTTTTACCTCTGTGATAACATTGTATCCAAGCATCTTCTGACAGCCCCCTGATCACACGACTTTTTATTTATTATCTAACAATTTTAGACAATTAGTGCTGTATTGTGCTATTTCTTAACTAACAAAATATTTTTTTTTTACGTTTCATATCCCTTTATATATTCAGACACTGATTCCTCAGACTTTTCTTGTGTAGGGAGATTCCGTCTAATAATCAGGAATTTAATCCTGGTTTAGATATTTATGACGCCTACATGTAGATTACATTTTTATTCTTTCACCTGATGTATTTCTCACTATAGTTAATCTGGGATTCTGATTGCTCCAGCTTGGTCATACACAACTGGCTATGCAGACTTAAATTGGATGTTCAGTCTTCCTATTTTGTCTTTACCACTGAGTAAATATCTTTTTTTTTCCGTTATCTCAGGCCTATTAATTTAATAGCCCAGAGAACTCTTAATTCATGACTACTTAAAATAAAAAAAAAAGTTGAGACCTTATTCGGGAAAGGCAGCATGTTAAGCAGATATAGCTAACTATTTTAGCCATAGTGATAGAGAAAACAGATTTCAACTATCACATCAAATTATTGATTGTAAATCTGATTTATTATAACTATAATAGCTTTAATGGTTAATTTCTGCATGACATAACATATCAAAGTGGTGGCTCTGCACAACATAGCAAAACAGTGGTGGCTCTTCATAATGACTCAAACAGTGGTGACAATAAATAAAGCATACAAAGCTAGAGGCTGGATGACCTCTTTTTCACCATTATACCTAGACTGATACAAGCATGTTTAATGGGAAAACATACCACGCTGCCGTAAAACAAGTTTTCAAGCATGTAACCTGTCTACCTGCAATCGCCACTTGGAAACATTTAAGACTTTAGAATTGCTCTAATGTTCAGTCTGGCCCCCTGCTGTTGGGCAACCAATTGTGTAAGAGCAGGGCCTGTCAATCACCCCAAACAAGCAATTTTAAGGTGATTTATCTCTGCCACCTTGGATGAGAAACAGAGACAGCTTCTTTAATTTGTCGTTGTAAACTTACACTAGTAAGCCTTAACTGCAAGTTCTCAAAAGCTGTGAATGCATCTTGATACATTTTCCAAGCACTACAATAGATCACATTAAATTGCACTGGATTACTGGCAATTTTGGCCTGGGAACCAGTACAACGCACATTTTTACAAGTGTCGCTGTATAGTGATGATAATGAACCTCTATACACTAATACATGCAACATTCTGCACTATATGGTAATGCAAGGCATCTAAACAGATGCAGAGTACCTAATTGTAATGTTTGGGTAAACAAACGTTATGATTAAATATTTTTTTCTATCAGTGGGTTTTATTGTAGATTAAACATTATTTTTGGGGCGGTACGTGCGAATCCGTATCACCACAATAATGTATGATGTGCTGCATAATGTTGAGGGTTTATACGCTAAAAAACAGAACAGTGCCTATACATTGATGGTGAAAACTATGTGCTACATAATGATTCTGATCATTTATACCCTGAAAATGAACATGCTACACTGTATAATTATTATGCTAATTATTTATACACTGAAATAGGACTTGTCTTGCAGTATATCAAAACTTGTAGGGTAGTGCTCTTACAAGTGCCCATCATCCCCAGTTGTCTGTGTGTGGAGGTGAGTCACACTGCTGTCACTGGTTCCGCCAACTTTTATGAAGGCTGCTAAAGTTTTACAGAGAGTGCAGGGGTTATAAAGTGAGATATTTCAACCAGATGCTTCTAGCTATTCTGGCTGACATGCACTCTCTGCCACCCTATGATTAAGGGGAGTTCACTAACATTCTGCCCATTATCTCACCACATATGTCCCCTAATATGAAGCCCAAATTAGGCAGCTAAAAAATAAATATAAGTATTAAATAAAAAAATAATAATTATGTCATACACCACATTTGCAACCCCCCCTCCTCTAGGGGTTCCCTTAGGCAGTCACCTAGTCTGCCTCTATTGTAGCACTGGCCCTGGTAGCAGGTCTCTTATAAGGTCTCTGACATTCAGATTTTTCTTTTAGTTCTTGTCAAAGCCTAATTGTTTAGAGATTTTCTCTTCCTGAGAACCTTATTGGTTTTAAAGATTTTACAAGCTCTACTTTTAAAAGATGATTGAATTAAACATTCTGTTTATTTTGAAAGTGATTGTTTCTTTTGCAATATTTTTGCCAGCAGAGTATCTGGTTTGTTTGCTTGTGAGATTTCTTATCTTACTTTCTTTTAGGGTAAGGTATTCTCTTTGATTTTTTTTTTTTTTTTATTATATTTTTATTGAGGTTTAGTTAAAGACATACATAGATCATAATAACACATTCTTTTGTCATATGAGATAAGGCTTCAACATTACAGGAGTAATAAAATAAACATGCAAGAGACGTTTAGCCAACAGTTTACATAGTTTGCAAACATTAAACAGATAAGATGCTAATCTTTCAGGAACCTTCTACATGACACAATAGATTACTCTTGGGCCAACAAAATTAGCAGGAAATATTGAAGCGAAAGAAGGAACTTGTAACCAAGGAGACCACTTTTGGATCTCAATGATAAACTTCTATTTTTTAAGTTTAACAGCAATTTTGTTCCTGAGGACCTGAAGATTCATATAACTTAAGACATAAGGGGTATTAACTAGGAATACTAATGAATTCACAGGACTACTCATAATTTATGTAAATTCAAGCGTATAGCAACTTACTTGAAATAAATAAGGTAGGTAGAATATAACCAATATATATAATGCTATGTAAAATATAAAATAATATGCACTTCCTGTAGTGATAGATAGAATCTGGAGTGGAATATTTAAATATAATATTTGCTTCCTGTAGTTATAGATGAAGTCTGAAATGGTATATTCAATCTAGCACCTTGCTAGGGGCTACCAGACGCCGTGTTAGGAGCATATATACAGATGGGAGGCAACAGTGATCAGTCCTGCTGATCCGGATGGTCTTACAGATTCTTCTCTTAAATATTATGTGGGAATTAAAGCTTAGGAAGTGAGGAATGCAATAGTTAGATTGCGGTATACACAAGACAAACCGCGTATTGAGCCCCTCTAAAATAGAGGGTACATTATCATGGGGGGGGGGGTAATATAAATATATGAAGTAATCCATATTACTAACATTCTATGTATTGGCCTCAAAATATTTATTATATTTGTGGGTTGTCCCGCCATCTCTGAACTAGGACTAGGGAAATGAGTGTGCAATCCCCCGACATAAATTTTCACATATAGAAACAATTGTGAGCAACCAAAATTTATAGAGAGACACTCTTACTCGTGGCACTGCTGAAGAGAGCTAGTAGTACAGTTAAGGGTGGGCTGTAGGGTGAGTATACATAGTAGGATATGGTAGGATAAAGGGAACTACATACATATAAGGGTTGTAGCTAGATTTCGATAGAATATCTCAAATTTAAATTTGTAAGATTATATAAATGTGAGGACAGTTATAAAAATGATATTAGCGGTAAACCTAAATCTTTATCATAGGATATAAAGAGAGCGTTGCTTGCGCGAGCCATTGTGCATTACTGTGTAAAGCAATAACTGCAATATTTCTACTGGGCCATATATGTGCAAAATATATGAGCGTCACACCACCCCGGCCGCAGGCAGCAGAGCGCCATATCTAGTAATTATACCAAGAGTCCCAGTATATGCATAGAGATTAATACCCAACTATTGAACCAAGAAAGGAATAACCCTGTAGAAAGAATTTGAAGAGAGGGTTATGTGACCCCACTAGGAAGCAGGGCATGGGGTGAGAGAAAGGACAAGGGGGTGGGATAAGTAAAGGGTTGATAAGGTGCTGACAGGAAGTAGCAACAACCATTTGGAAGAAAGCAAGCACTGGTAGCAGGAGCAGCACGGTGGGGAAAATTAGTACAACTGTCTTTGCTTACCTGTAATGGAGGCTTTGCTGGCTGAGCTGATGAAGGTGGCCAGAGAGAAGGGAGCAGGCTGGATCAAGGAGCACTTGGACGCAGCAGAGGAAGCAGCTGTAGAAGGAGAGGAGGAGAGAACGGGTCCTAGTGTGGCTGGGCCCAGGAGGAGTGGGAGGCCAGACCGCCTGAGCACTTGAGCCCTGATGCTGTCAGAGGGAGAACGAGCAGAGGAGCCGGTGGGGCCGCAGGAGGATCGCAAGCAGATACACGGCAAGAGGCGGGACCTGTGAGGATGGCCAGGCCCAGGGCAGGCTTGCGGCCTAGTGCGGCTGATTCCGAAGAGGGGATGGCCCGACAGGCACAGTCGGGGCCTCAGCTGCGGAGGAGTGGCAGGAGATCCAGGGACCTGCAGGATGGAGAGCGGGCAGCATCGGGACCGGAGGCGACGGCCAGGCCGGGTACAAGCTTGCGGCCTACACCAGCGCGTCCGGATGATGTCACGGCCCGGCGGTCGCAACCGGTCCTGAGGAGTAGAGGGGAGAGCAGCGGAGGTCACTCGTCCCAGTCAGGAGTAACAGGTAGGAGCGGGGGGGGGGGCCCGGGGGCTTAAGCCTTGTGACGGGTGACCGGGGGGGGGGACAGGCCTGACAGGATGGTGCCGGTCGGCGGTAGGGGGCAGAAGGCTGAGCTGCCGGGCCAGGGGCAGACAAGGACGGGGTAAGGGCTCCATGGGGGCATCAAAGGGGGTTGGCTTGGCTGGCGGACTAATTGGCATGTTAATTGGTATAGCAAGCGGCATGGTTGGCGTGCTGATTGGTCTAGCAGGCGACACAATTTGTTTGGTTAGCAAGCTAATGTTAGGTGAGGGGGGGTAGTATAGGCTCAGAGGGGCATAAAGCTTAGGGAGGTGCTGGTGGGTGGGACAGGACACAGAGGACGCAGGAGGTGAGACTGGAGGGGATAAGGGAGATGTGTTTAGGGTTGAGAAGGTTGCCTGGGATGAAAGGAAATTAGAGATGGGGGAGGAGGGGGTCAGGAGTAGATAACCTTATTACCAAGAGGGGAATAGCGTGGGTTAGGGGGATGGGTGCAGACAAAGGGACCAGTTTGGGGGGGGGAAGGGATAAGTGGTTGTTCTGCTGCAGGGATTGTAAGGGAGGGGGAGGAATAGGGCAGGGAGCTGCCTGAAGGGGTGTTGAGCGTTGGTAGGGGTATCACTGCTTCAGGGAGGGGGGGTATATATATAAAAAAAAAGAAGAGAATAATCATAAGGGAGAGGGGGGAGAGGGAAGGGGGGTAGAGGGGGGAAAAGGATGACGGAGGTGTGGAGGGCATGATGTTGATGATATGATTTGTTTTTACAGAGGGAAGGGCTGCTACAGCCAGGGGAGAGGTGGCGGATGATGCCACAAGGGAGCTCGACGGTCTGGAGCTGTGGACGGAGCCACCGCTTGAGCTGGACGCCAGCGGTGACTTTGAGGAGGAGGAGGATCCGCTGGAGGGAACATCTGCAGGAGCTGCAATGGCTGTTCAGGTAGGGGGGATGGATACACTGGCGCAGCTCTTGAGGTTGTTGTCCCCAATGTGACGGCTTTGATTTTTTCACAGACGGCAAGGCCAGGACGTGATACGGGGAGGGATCACACACCCCTGAGGAGGCAGGACACAGCCAGGGGGCGCAGGAGGTCAAGGTCGCCACTGCGCAGGAGGAGCAAAAGGAAGGGAGACAACGTCGCCAACCTGGGCCAGGGTGGAGAGGTCCAGGGACAGGAGCAGAGGCAGCAGGGGGAGGTCCCATGCCAGGAGAGGGACAGCAAGACGCATACTGGAGGTGGACGGAGCAGGAACAGCCAGGAGGCCTAGGGGCTCCAGTCAGGACGGACGCACCATGCCGGAGGCGGGAGCCTCTGAGGAGAGGAGAAGACTAGGACTTGCAACAGAGGTGCAGTCGACAGGTGAGGCGGCTGCGCTGCTCCCTAGGATGAATGAAGGTTTGTCTGGGGAGCTTGAGGTGATATTGACAGGGTTAAAAGGCTTGATTGCAATGTTGGAGAAGGCCCAGGGGCAAGGGGGATCGCCGGCGGCGGCGTGGGCACAACCGGCGGGAGAGGCTCAGAGCGTGGGGGTTCAGGTGGTGACTAGTACGGCTGCAGTCAGTGCGGGGGCTGGAGGAGAGACGCTGAGGGTTCCAGAGGATGCATTAAGGAGACCGTGTCTGTGTTCGGTTGGGCCTCTGGGAATACACCAGTGAATACACCAATGAGTTAAGGGAGAAGATCTGGAAACGAGAATTTCTGGAGATTTTTTCGTTGCTCCCCTTGGATCAGGTACTGGAAGTGAAGGAGGACGATAAGGAGAAGGGAAAGAAGGAAGACGAGGAGAGGAAAAAGCGGTGGAGGAAGTTGCCGAAGACGTTTGGGAATTGGTCCAGGTCATTCTGCATCCTGGCGAGCGTGGTGTGCGAGAAATTTCCAGAGCAAGGGGCGTCCCTCTTTTGTTATTACGATGAGATCGCGAGTGCTTATAGGACGTACGGAGGAACGGCTTGGTGGCAGTACGATGAGAGGTTCCGGCAGCGAAGGGCGGTTAGAGCTGAGATGCGTTGGGACGATAGGGACATGGGCATCTGGTTAGAGATCATGACGCCCCTGAGAGGGGGTCAGTCCTTTCGGTCAGGGGGTCAGGGAACGGGAAGCGGGGGTGGGAGCGGAAACACATCAACAGCAATACGGAAAGGCCTCTGCTTTCAGTTTAATGAGGGGCAATGCAGATTCAGGGCATCATGCAAATACAAGCATGAATGCTCGGGGTGTTGAGGAATCCACTCTCTTGCCAAGTGCTTCAAGAAAGCGAGGCAGGGAGGGAAACCCGGTGAGGTGGGTAGTGCGGGCACGGACCCCGGTGAGGGTCGAAAAGATGGTGCCATGGCTAAGGGAATACGACATTAGGCGGGGGTTCGCGGCGGATGCCGAGTTATTGTTGACAGGGTTCAGTTTGGGTTTCGTTATTCCATTTAAAGACCAGGAGGTGGGGGCATTTGGGGGTAATCTAAATTCAGCCAAGAAGTTTCCGGCGGTGGTGAGGGAAAAATTGCGCAAGGAAGTGGCGCTGGGCAGGATGGCAGGGCCCTTCAATGGGCCTCTGTTGCAGGGGTTGCGGATTTCTCCGCTTGGGGTGGTCCCCAAAAAGGGGACGGGACAGTTTTGCATGATCCATCATCTCTCTCACACAAAAGGGCTGTCAGTGAACGATGGCATCGATCCTGAATTGGTATCGGTAAACTATGCATCTTTTGATAGGGCGGTGAATTTGGTCCGTAGGGCGGGACCCGGTGCGCTGCTGGCAAAAGCGGATGTTGAATCTGCATTCAGGCTGCTGCCTGTTCACCCTAAATGCCATCACTTGTTGGGTTGTTGGTTCGAGGGCTTGTTTTTCGTGGACCTATGACTCCCCATGGGTTGTTCTATATCTTGCTCGTACTTCGAGAAATTCAGTTCTTTCGTGGACTGGGTGGTGAGGCAAAGAGCGGGGAAGTCTTCAGTGGTTCACTACGTCGATGACTTCTTATTTGTGGGAGCGGCAGGCTCAGGGGACTGTGAGCGGCTGGTGGAGGTCTTTGGGGAAGTGACTAGAGAGTTTGGGATCCCAGTGGCGAAGGAAAAATCGGAGGGCCCGGTGTCTTCTTTGAGTTTCTTGGGGATACAGCTGGATACTATCCATATGGAGTGCAGGCTCCTGGAGGACAAGCTGGCCGACCTCAAAGCGGTGGTGGGGGCGGTGTTGACCTCTAAGAAAGTCATGTTACGGCAGCTGCAGTCCTTATTGGGGAAGCTCAACTTTGCCTGTCAGATTATCCCGATAGGTAGGGTGTTTTGTCGCAGGCTGTCACTGGCGACGGCCGGGGTCACGGAGCCTAGACATCATATCAGGGTGACGAGGGAGCTAAAACATGACTTGAGGGTTTGGCTCACATTCTTGGGGGAGTTCAATGGGAGATTGATTATGCAGGAAGTCGGTTGGTCTGACGACAACCTGAGCTTATACACGGATGCTGCGGGAGCGCAGGGTTTTGGGGCCTATTTGCAAGTGGTGTGCGGAGGCTTGGCCAGACAGCTGAAAAGAGGTGGGTCTGACAAAGAACCTCACATTCTTGGAGTTCTTCCCGTTAGTGGTAGAGCTTCGGGTGTGGTCCAGTGTCTTGAGGGACAAGAGGGTTACTTTCATTCAGACAACCTAGGGGTGGTTTTGGCTATAAACAGGCTGACGGCTAATTCCCCGCCGGTGGTTAGGTTGCTGAGAGCATTTGTGTTGGAGTGCCTGCGCAATAATGTATCTTTCAGGGCTGTACATGTCCCGGGCAAGCTGAATGTGATAGCTGACTCTTTGTCCGGTTTCCAGTGGGACCGGTTCGGCGTGGCAGCCCCAGAGGCGGACGTGGAGAGAGCATCCTGCCCGGAAGACCTGTGGAACCTGGGGGGCGTGGGCTGATGGAACTGGTTCGGGGTTCACTGGCAGAATCGACTTGGAAGGCCTACGTCCAGGTGTGGAAAAAATGGTGCAGGCTGGACAGGGGGAGGCATCTGCTGGAAAGTGACAATGCCCAGTTGGGGGTGTTGTTAGCATGGGTAAAATGGTGGGGAGAGGAGAGGCTGTCCTCCTCAGAGATAAAGAAAAGGATGGCGGCATTGGCTTTCTGGTTTCAACTGTTGGAGATGGGGGACTTAACAAAGGTGTTTGTGGTGAGGATGGCAGTGAGGGGGTTGTGCCGGTGTAGAAGGAGGCCAGATGGCAGACGGCCGGTATTGTTCGTAATTTTGGAAAAGGTGGTGGGATGCTTAAAGGAGCTATGTTTTTCAAATTTCGAGGAGGTTCTGTTTAAGACAGCATTTACTTTGGCCTTTTTTGGAGCATTCAGGATCTCGGAGTTGGTGGGACAGAACAGGAGGGACGAGGGAGGTATACACAGAGATGAGGTGTCACTGGGGGAAGGAGTAGTGGAGATATGGTTGAGAAGGTCCAAGACGGACCAGTTGGGAAAAGGGGTCTTGATCAAGTTGAGGGAAATTGGGGGAGTGTGTTGCCCTGTGGCAGGGGTTCGGCAGTATCTCAGCCTCCGCCCAAGGCGGGTGGGACCTCTGTTGGTGCACGAGGATGGGTCTGCCTTGTCCAGGTTCCAATTTATTGCGGTATTGCGAAAGGCCTTGGGGAAAGTGGGGCTGGGGGAGATGGAGTTCGGGTCACATTTCTTCAGAATCGGGGCGGCGACAGAGGCGGCGGGCTTGGGTTTGGATGTGTCTGTGATTAAGAGGATAGGGAGGTGGAGGTCGGATAGGTTCCGGGGGTACGTTAGGTTGGGGATGAGGGTGTAAATGGAGGGGGCAGCAGCTGACACGGCTTTATTTTGTCTTGACAGGTCCAGTGAGGTGCTGGGTGATTGGGCACTTGTACATTTACTGGGCCGGGAAGGCTGCCGCGGTGAAGGAGGATGGAGGCCAGCTGGGGCTGTCTAGGGAGCAAGTTGAATTAAAATGGTTCGGGGTCAGGGGTATGAAGTGGGGGCAGGTAGTTGGAAAGGTTGTGGAGTATGCCAGATTGTTTTCACCTCCTCAGATCTTGGTGATTCATGTTGGAGGGAACGACCTGGGCTTCATGCCTCAAAAGGACTTGGTGGAGGATATTAAGAGAGGGATGGAGCGGCTGCGGCAACTCTTCCCGGGCTTAATTATGGTTTGGTCAGAGATAGAGAGCCGGGTGGTGTGGAGGTCAGCATGGGATGCTGGGAGGTTGGAAGCTTCCAGACGGAAGATCAATAGGATGGTGAGCAGTTATGTAAGAAGGCTGGGAGGTGTTGGATTGAGGCATGTCGAATTTGAGGGAGAATCAGGGAAGTGCTTTTATCTCAAAGATGGGGTTCACCTTAACGAGGTGGGTTTACACCTCTTTAATTTCACACAGGGGATTGAGAAGGCCTTGGCTCTGGGTGGCAGTCCTCACCCAAGGGGTGAGGGGTGGCGGGTGCTTGCCCTGTGTGGTAGAGGCTTACGCCTGTTATGATGTGATGGGACTTCCTGTTACAACAGCAGGGGGTTGGCTTGATGGTGGTAGCCCCTCCCTTGGGTAGGGCGGGGGCTTGTGGAACGTGGAGTGGGGGCAAGCACTGTGTTGGGGTTAAAAGAGTTAATGTTATTTAATGTTATTTATGTTATAAGTTATGTTAATAAAGGAGCTGCGGCCTTTCAATCCCAAAGAAGGTGTGAGGTGTTTTTTGTGGGGGGCTTTTAAAATGACAACTTGACTGTGTGGGGTCAAGGAATAATCCTGTAGAAAGAATTTGAAGAGAGGGTTATGTGACCCCACTTGGAAGCAGGGCATGGGGTGAGAGAAAGGACAAGGGGGTGGGATAAGTAAAGGGTTGATAAGGTGCTGACACGAAGTAGCAACAACTATTTGGAAGAAAGCAAGCACTGGTAGCAGGAGCAGCACGGTGGGGAAAATTCCCGCCCTCCCTCCCTGGAGATAGGCTTAAAAAATTGTTGCAGCTGTGGTGGGGTGCTTGCCCTGGGTGGTAGAGGCTTACGCCTGTTATGATGTGATGGGACTTCCTGTTTCAACAGCAGGGGGTTGGTTTGATGGTGGTAGCCCCTCCCTTGGGTAGGGCGGGGCTTGTGGAACGTGGAGTGGGGGCAAGCACTGTGTTGGGGTTAAAAGAGTTAATGTTATTTAATGTTATTTATGTTATAAGTTATGTTAATAAAGGAGCTGCGTCCTTTCAATCCCAAAGAAGGTGTGAGGTGTTTTTTGTGGGGGGCTTTTAAAATGACAACTTGACTGTGTGGGGTCAATAAATATATAAACAGTAGGAGAATGTTAGCTGTAGCGTAAGCATTCTGCCAATTGAGTCCCCCAATGAGAGCACGCAAATCACTATGGTGTATAGTGTACTTCTGATGTACTTAACAGATATATCTTAAATTGTAAGCGGGTGCCCCTGTTATAAAAAAAATTTTCAGGTATGCACAATGAGCTTGTTTTCATAAAAAGGTATATATTTACAGGGCTTTATTGAAAGTCTAAAGCATTAACCAAATCCAGAGACTGAGGATGTTCGCTGGCTCAAAGGAATTTTAATGTCCGTGTGTTGTTATCAACTCCTAGACCCACTCAAGGAATTATAAAGAGACAGTGTCTATGGAGTTAAGTGAAAGCTATAAGTCCCCACTAACACATATCAAACGTTAATGTCCTCATTACCATTAGCAGGTCATATAGAATACACCACCTAAGGGGACCTTTGAGACAGGTTAAGAATAATCAGCTCAATCACCCAATCCCAGACCTTGGGGTAGAGCGAGGTATAAGAGAACTCCCGTGCCGGACAGGTGCTGCTATGAATCTGGCCATCAAGTCAATGTTAGGACATAGAGATGATACAGGTGAGCAGGAAGATTTCACAGTGCAGCTGCTATACACGAACTCACCCAGGGTTTCCACCCGATTGTGCACAAAGTGAGACATAGCCACAGTTCCGACGAACGCATCACTAGGCCTCAGTACCTTGTCTGTAGCAGTCGGCCTCTCAATAGAAACCCAGCTGGAGACTGGCAAATGCTCCCGCGTGGCCTCAGTTGCTCCTGTCGGATTGTCGATACTTGTAGGGGCGGCAGGCGGCAACGCTAGGGACTCCAGCGCTCCATCTCCTCCGCTGTATACTCCAACGCAGTTGGATCCCGGGGGTGCAAAAGCTGCCTGGATAGTGTCCAGAAAAGCTAGTCGGTGTTCCCATAATAACAGGTCAAGCACTTCCAATATGGCGATGGGG